>NW_017732166.1:453798-597714 GCF_001890085.2 Hipposideros armiger
AAAAAAAATTGTCGAGGAAGGAATGCTTCCAAATTCCTAGAAGGCCAGCATTGCCCTGATATCAAAACCAGAAAATCACACACACACACACACACACACACACACACACACACACACACACACACGAGAGAAAGTGAGAGAATTATAGGTCAGTATCCCTGATGAACATATATGCAAATATCTTCAACTAAAGATTAGCGAACTTAAACAACACATTAAAAGATCATGCACTGTGATTAAGTGGGATTTATAACTGGGATGCAAGGAGGGTTCAACATCCGCAAAACAACGTGATACATCACATCAACAAAACCAAAGGGTAAAAACCATATAATCATCTCAATAGATGCAATAAAAGCATTTGAAAATATTCAGTATCCACTTATGATTAAAAAAAACTGTCAAAAACGTGGGTATAGAAAGAACTTACCTCAAAATGATAAAGACTATGTGACAGACCCCCAGCTAGCATCATCTTCAGTGGTGAAAAACTGACAGCTTTTCCTTAAGATTAGAAACAAGACAAGGATGCCCACTCTCACCACTGTTATTCAATATAATATTGGAAGTCCTAGCCACAACATTCAGAGAAGAAAAAGAAATAAAAGGCACCCAAATTTGAAAGGAAGTAAAACTGTCACTATCTGCAGATGACATGATACTATATAGAGAAACCCTAAATAACCCACAAAAAACTGTTAGAACTAATAATCAAACAGTAAAGTTGCACAATAAAAATTAAATATACAAAAACCTGTTGTGTTTCTATACACTAATAACGAACTATCAGAAAGAAATTAAGAATACAATCCCAAAATGAGAGATTATGTCACAAAAATGGCGGTGTGAAGAATGCGACTTAAAATCTCTCCTGGAAGTTATAACAAATTGAACAGCTGTCACTCAACAGAGGATAACCTAAGCAACACACAAGCACATCTGTGAGATCTGCACATCGAATCATCTCAAAGTGGGCAAATCGGGCAAGCAGGGGAGGAGGAAAGGAGGAAGTACAGAGACACAGTCTGAGGGTCACAGGTCTCACTCTGGGGCTCACTGCAGTCTCAGAGAGGGAAGAATTCAGACTGCAGGAGCACTCCCTATGGCCCACAGTCCTCCCTGAGGGATCAGCATGTAATAAGGCTGAACCCAGCATTTGGGGCAGAGACATTGGAGTAAATACTGACTACAGAAGGGTGAGAACCGTGGTTTAAGCTCTCAATACCAGGCAGAAAACAGAAAACAAAGATGTGGAGCCTGGCTGACTGCCCCCCACCCACCCTCCTAGAGCTTACCTCTTCCTCTCAGTGATGGAAGCAAGCTCCAGAAGAAATAATAGCAGTGTCAAATTAAAGAACAGGATATCTACAGCCCTGAGCACTGGAGAGACAGTCCTGTAGCCACAGACACACACTGCGACTAACTCTGGCAATGGGGAAGGAACTGTAGTGCGAGACAGCTGTGAGCTGGTAATCACCATTGCTCAGAGACACAAAGCTGCCTCTCACAGGCCACCCAGCCCACACCTCTCTGGGTGGATCCCCGCAGGGGCCGCCAGAGCTGCTGAGACACACAAGCTCTGCATCAGGCTGCAGAGGCAGCATTGGGATATCAGAAGCTCAGAACTCTGTTGCCCTCCACATCCTCCCATGGAGGCGGTGCCTTGAGACCCAGGCAACCTACTCAGAGGAAAAGTCCACCTTCCATCACGTAAGAAACCAGAATAGCACAAGAGAAAATAAAATGCTACAGTGTGAGAGAAAATAAAAAGCTGCAGAGGTAGAGGAAAACCTCAAATATGTGGAGATTAAACAGCATGCTTTAAAGGAATGACTCGGTCAAAAAACAAATAAGAGGAGAGATCGAAAGATACATAGAAACAAATGAGAATGAAAATACATCCTATCAAAATTATTGGGATGCAGTGAAAGCAGTAATAAGAGGGAAATTTATATCATTACAGGCCTATCTCAAGAAAGGAGAAAAGTCCCAGATAAATAACCTAACATTACACCTGAACTCTTTCACTGATTTCATTGGTTTCAAGTTTTTTTTCAAAATGTTTCAAAACTCCACAAAAAACAAAAGATGATATTTTGACTACTTAATGCATTTAATAACATTTTGAGCTGCTTTGTACATAAATGACATTTTTATTTCAAACCTTTGTTGTATGGTAAAAAAAATTACCATTATATTGAATTTTAGCAAAAAATATTCAAAAACATACTATGTGGCATCAATTAGATTTAAGTATAGATAAATGACCTTGATAACAAAAAATGTATTACAAAATATGGCATACAAACATCTTTGTTGTTGATAGGGAAAGCCACAGGAAAACATCCGAACGTTGCACCAAAGGAGTTAAAGAACTAAAAAAAGAACAAATGAAACTCAAAGTCAGCACGAGGAAGGAAATAATAAAAATCAGAGCAGAGCTAAATAAAATAGAGAACAAAAAGACAATAGAAAAAAATGCAACAAAGAGCTGGTTCTTTGAAAAGATTAATAAAATTGACAAAGCCTTGGCTAGACGCACTAAGATAAAAAGAGAAAAGACACAAATAAACAAAATCACACATGAAAGAGAAGTTACCATGGGTACCACAGAAATACAAAGGACAATACAACAATAATATGAAGGACTATATGTCACCAAACTCAATAACCTAGAAGAAATGGACAAGTTATTAGAAACACATAGCCTTCCTTAACTGAATCATGAACACTGGAAAATCTAAATAGACTAATCAACATTAAGGAAATTGAATCAGTCATCCAAAACCTTCCCAAAAGCAAAAGTCCAGGACCAGATGGCTTCACTAATGAAGTCTACCAAACATTCAAAGAGGATCTAACACCTGTCCCCAAACTCTCCAAAAAGTTGAAGAAGAGGCAATAGTTTCTAACTCATTTTTTGAGGCCAACATTACCCTGATACCAAAACCTGGTAAGGATAACACAAAAATAGAAAATTACAGACCAATATCTCTGATGAATACAGATGCAAAAATCCTAAACAAAATTCTAACAAATCAAATAGAACAATGCTTAAAACAAAATTATACATCACGATCAAGTGGAGTTTATCCAGAGGAAGAAGGATGGTTCAACATACACAAATCAATCAAGGTGATACACTACATAAACAAAATAAAAGATAAAAATCATATGATTATATCCATAGATGCAGAAAAAGCATTTGACAAGATACAACATCTATTTATGATTAAACACTTAATAAAATGGGTATAGAAGGAAAATACCTTAACATAATGAGGGCCATATATGACAAGCCCTCAGCTAATATAAATAATGGTGAAAACCTGAAGCCTTTTGCTCTACATTCAGGAACAAGACAGAGTTGCTCATATCACCACTGTTATTCAACACAGTATTGGAAGTCCTAGTCAGAACAATCAGGCAAGAGAAAGAAATAAAAGGCATCCAAATTGGAAATGAAGAAGTTAAATTGTCACTCTTTGCAGATGATATGTTTCTTTATATAGAAAACCCTAAAGACTCCACCGAAAAGCTAATGGAAACAATAAATGAACACAGTAAAGTTGCTGGCTACCAAATCAATGTACAAAAATCCATTTCATTCTTTTATACTAAAATGAAATTTCAGAAACAGAAATTCAAGAAGTAATTCTTTTTGCAATTGCAACAAAAAGAATACCTAGGAATAAACGTTACAAATGATGTGAAGGACCTATCCACTGAAAACTATAAGACAATTTAAAAGAAATGGAAGAAGACACAAAGAAATGGAGACATTCCATGTTTATAGATTGGAAGATTCAACATAGTTAAAATGGCCATATTACCCAAAGCAATATTTAGATTTAATGCAATCCCCACCAAAATTCCAATGACATTTTTTAAAGAAGTAGAACAAAAAATCATCAGATTTCTATGGAATCACAAAAGACCCCAAATAGCCAAAACAATCCTAAGAAAAAAGAACTCACTGACTTCATCTTGTACTACAAAGTGACAATAATCAAAAAGCATGGTATTGGCAGAAAAACTGACACACAGACTAATGAGATAGAATTGAAAACCCAGAAATAAACCCACATATATATGGGCAGATAATTTTTGACAAAGGAGTCTAAAACATACAATGGAGAAAATAACGCCTCTTCGATATATGGTGCTGTGAATATTGGAAAACCACATGCAAAAGAATGAAACAAGACTGATATCTGTCACCATGTACCAAAATTAACTTAAAATGGATTAAAGACCTAAATATAGGACCTGAAACAATAAGGTACATTGAAGAAAGCATAAGTCTAAACTTAAGGATCTTGGGTTCAAAGAGGATTTCATGAATTTGACCTCAAAGGCAAGGAAAGTAAAAGCTAAAATAAATGAATGGGACTGTATCAAACTAAAAAGCTTCTGCACAGCAAACGAAACCATCAACAAAAGAAAGAGGCAGCCAACCGAATGGGAGAAGATATTTGCAATCAACGCCTCCGATAAGGGGCTAATATCCAAAATGTATTAAGAACTCGTGCAACTCTACAAGAAAAACAAACAAACAATCCAATTAAAAAATGGGCAAAGGACCTGAACAGACACCCTTCCCAAAAAGACATACAAACGGCCAACAGATATATGAAAAAATATTCAACTTCAATAGATATTAGGGAAATGCAAGTCAAAACCACAATGAGATTTCACCTAACACCTGTTAGAACGGCTATCATCAACAAGACAAATAATAGCAAATGTTGGAGATGCAGTGGAGAAAAGGAACGTGGGAATATAAATTGGTATAGCCTTTATGGAAAACAGTATGGAAGTTCCTAAAAAAAAAAAATAGAATTACCATATGATCCAGCAATCCCTCTCTGCACCTACCCCTCAAAATCTGAAAACATATATCTGTAGATATATGTACTCTGGGGCCATCCGAGTGGGTCAGTTAGTTAGAGCGGAGCTCTTAGCAACAGTGTCGCTGTTTCAATTTTTACATGGGTCAGTGAGCCCTGCCTGAGCACAGCTTCTGCTGAACTGGTGAGAGCGCATGCTCTTAACAACAAGGCTGCCAGTTCAACTCCCACACAGGATGGTGGGCTGCACTCCCTCTCCCCTGAACCAAGATTGAATACGGCACCTTGAGCTGAGCAGCCATGAGCTGCCGACAAGTGGCCGTAAGACTCAGTGTGCAACAAGTTTGCCAGTTTGACTCCCATGGGGTGGTAGACTATGCCCCTCCCTCCTTCCCACCTTCAACCCCCACCCCCACCCCCCACCCTGGCAACTAGATTGAAAGTGGCAACTGGACTTGGAGCTGAGCTTGCGCCCACCACAACTAAGATTGAAGGATAAAAAATGTGTGGTATTTGGGAGGCTGGTTAGCTCAGGGGATTAGAGCATAGGCTCATAATACCAAGCTTGCTTGTTCGATTTCCACATGGGCCAGTGAGCTGTGCCCTCCACAACTAGATTGAAGACAATGACTTGACTTGGAGCTGATGCGTCCTGGAAAAAACACACTACTCCCCAATAAAAGTTTAAGAAAATTAAAGAAGATGTGGTATCAACGAAATACTACTCTGCCATAAGAAAAGATGAAGTGCTACCATTTGCGACCACATGGATTGATTCTGAGATTATCATGCTAAGCGAAATGAGACAGACAAAAAAAGTTGAGAAGTCACATATGACTTCACTCATATGTGAGATGTAAAACTGAAAACAACAAAGGAACAAGACAAGCAAACAAAGAAACAAAAACTCATAGACACAGACAACAGTTTAGTGGTTCCCAGAGGGTAATGGGGAAGGGAGTATGGTAGAAGAGGGTAAAGGGGGTCAAATATATGGTGATGGAAGAACTGCCTATGGGTGGTGAGCATACAATGTGATAGATAGATGATGTATTATGGAATTGCACTCTTGAAACCTATGTAATTTTACTAACCATTTCACCCCAACAAATTTAACTTAAAAAAAAGTCACATTAACAATTGCATCTAAAATAATAACATACCAAGGAATAAATTTATCCAAGGTGGTAAAAGAACTGTACTCTGAAAAGTAGAACACATTGAAGAAAGAGATTAAAGAAGACACAAGTAAATGGAAGGATATACTGTAGTCATGGATTGGAAGAATTAATATTGGAAGAATTAATATTGTCAAAATCATCATAGCACTCAAAGCATTCTAGAGATTCAGTGAAATCCCTATCAAAATACCAATGGCAATTTTCACAGAAATAGAACAAATAATCCTAAAATTTATATGGAACCACAAAAGAGCACTTGTAGCCAAAGCAATGTGGAGAAAGAAAAAGTTGGATGTGTCACGCTCCCTGATTTCAAACAATACTACAAAGCTATAATAATTGAGACAGTATGGTTCTGGCACAAAAACAGACAGATCAATGGAACAGAATAGTGGGCTCCAAAATAAACTGTCATTCATACCATCAATTAATCTACGACAAAGGAGGCATGAATATACAATGGAGAAACGACAATTTCTTCAACAAGAGGTTGGAAAAACTGGACAGATACATGCAAAGAGATGAAACTGGACCACTCTTTTACAACATCTTCAAAATAAACTCAAAATGGGTTAAAGACTTGAATATAAGACCTGAAACCATAAAACTCATTGAAGAAAATATAGGTTGTAAACTATTTGACATCAACCTTAGTGATATCTTTTTGGATATGTCCCCCTGGTTCAGTGGAAACAAAAGCAAAAATAAACAAAAGGTTCTTCGTCAAACTAAAACCTACTGCACAAGGAAGGAAGCCATCAACAAAATGAAAGGCAACCTACTGAATGGGAGAAGATAGTCACAAATGATTTAATCTGACAAGGATTTGATATCCAAAATATATTAGGGACTCTTACAACTCAACAACCAAAAAATAAACAATCTGATCAAAAGTGGGCAGATAACCTGAATAGACATTTCATCAAAGAAGACATAGAGATAGCCAAAAGACATATGAAAAAATGTTTCAACATTGCTAATCATCAGAGAAATACAAATCAAAACTACAATGAGATTCCACCTCACTCCAGTCAGAATAGTTAATATCAAAATGTCAAAATATAACAAGTGCTGGTACGGATGTGGAAAAAGGTCAAAGTAAACCTGTGTACTGTTGGTGGGATGACAAATTGGTACAGCCACTATGAGTAACACTATGGAGATTCCTCACAAAACTAAAAACAGAATTACCATATGACCCAGCAATTCCACTTCTAGGTATTTATCCAAAGAAAATGGAAACACTAATTTGAAAGATATATGCATCCCTATATTCATTGAAGCACTGTTTATAATAGCTAAATTATAGAAGCAACTGAGGTGTTCATCTATAGATGAATGGATAAAGAGGTGTGATATATATTTATATACAATGGAATATTACTCAGCAATAAAAAAGAATGCAATACTCACATTTGCGACAACATGGATGGACTTAGAGAGTATTATGCTAAGTGAAATAAGTCAGACAGAGAAATGCAAATACCATATGTTTTAAGTTACATGTGGAATTGTTTTAAAAAATCAAAACACATCAACAAACAAAATAGACTCATAAAAACAGAACATACTGTTGGTTGCCAGAGGAGAGAGGGTTGGAGGGATGGGTGAAAAATATAAAGGGGAATACACACAATAATAGTGTTATGAGTTTGATAGATGGTTGCTAGACTTAGTGTGATGAGCACATCGTAAGATACATAAATGTCAAGTCACTATGTTCTATACCATTTGATATACCATTGTATGTCAACTATACTTTAATTGGAAAAGAAAACAATTTTAATATCAGTTAATGATATGCAAGCTAAAGTATCAAGGGAGATGTGTACTGATGTCTGTAGTTCACTGTGAAATGCATCAAACATTATAAATTAGACTGATTATATTTACACAAGTATAGTAAAATATTAATGGTAGAATCTAAGCAGTGGGTGCACAAGTATTTCAGCTTTGCTGTATGTTTGAAAAATTTTCAATTAAAATGATAGTACTAAAGTAGTTCTTTTTTTAAAAAAAGGAACTTTTTTAAAGTTCTTTTTTCAGAAAACAGGAAAACTAGAGATGTTGTATGGTCATTAACATGTAGCTAGTAAGCAATTCATGTGAGATGGTTTTATCTAAAGATGAAATTTGAAGCCATGAAATCCCAGGAGGCAGTGGAGATCATCTATGTGGCTAAGCTCTCAGCCCTAAGGAACACTAAAAACTGGTAATCACTAGACAGTAAGCTCCTTTAGGGTACTACCTATTTTGCTTACCACTGAAATTCTGACCTGTAACAAAATACCTGCTTTATAGTTTGTGCCCAATCTATATTGAATGACTGTTAATAGAATAAATGCAAAGAAAAAAGAAACTGGTGGAGATAGGAAAGCAATTTTGGGAGACCAGCATGTCAGAATAACTGGGCTGAATGTATGATCCACATGATTGACTATACTTAACTGAGTTTTAAAAATCTAAAAGCTTTGAAGTTGGTTAGGAGGAAACCTCTGGAGATAGAGTTTTTAGCCCCTATTCTTCATTTTTTTATTGAAATATATTTAACATACAACATTGTATAATTTTATGATGTACAACATGTTGATTTATTGGATTTTCAGAAGTCATGACATTTTTTCTATGTTTTTCATTGCAAAAATGCGTCATGACTTTTCCGACAACCCAATATGTATTGTGATGTGATTACCATCCATTGTAGCTATTGTTAGCACCTATATCGCCTCACATAATTATGGTTTCTTTTTTGTGGTGGGAATAATTAAGATCTAGAGTCTTAGCAAGTTTGATGACTATAATACATTATTGTTGTCTGTATTCACTGTACTGTGCATTACGTCTCTAGAACTTATTTACTACTCATTGCACATCTGTACTCTTAAATCATCTCTCCTATTTCTCCACCCCCAAACCCCTGGTAACCACAATGTTTGCCTTTCTTTGACTTATCTCACTTAGTATAATGTACTCAAGGTTCATCCATGTTGTTGCAAATACGATTTCCTTTCTCATAACTGAATAATATTCCACTGTACATATATACCACATCTTCATTCATTCATTGGTGGGCACATAGTTGCTTCTATATCTTGGCTGTTGTGAATAATGCTGCAATAAACATTGAAATGGTAGTGCATATATCTCTTCAATATCCTGTTTTCATTTCCTTTGGGTATATTCCCAGCAATGGGATCACTGGGTCACATGGTAGATCTATTTTTTATTTTTTGAGGAACCTCCATATTGTTTTCCATAGTGGCTGAACCAATTCCAAAGCCCAGAGTACAAGGGCTCCCTTTTCTCCACATTTTGCCAACACTTGTTATCTCTTATCTTCTTGATGATAGCCATTCTAATAGGTGTGAGATGATTTCATTGTGGTTTTGATTTGCATTTCTCTAATGAGTAGTGATATTGAGCATCTTTTCATGTACCTGTTGGCCATTTGGATGTCTTCTTTGGAAAAACTTCTGTTTATTTCTTCTGCCCATTTTTAAATCAAACTGTTAATTTTTGGTTGTTGAGTTGTTTGCATTCTTAATAGATTTTAGATAATAGCCCCATAGCTGATACATGGTTTCCAAAATTTTCCTTCCATTCTGTAGGTTACCTTTTCATTCTGTTGATTGTTTTGTTTTGTTTTTTTGTCTTTTTTTGCTGTGAAGAGCTTTAAGTTTGGATAGTCTCTTCAGCAAATGGTTTTTGGAAAACTGGTAAACATGGGCAGAAAAATGAAATTGGGCCCCTGTCTTACACTACTCATAAAATTTAACTCAAAATGGATCAAACTTAATTATAAGACCTGATACTATAAAACTCCTAGAAGAAAACATAGGGAAGAAGCACCTGGACATTAGTCTTGGGAATGATGTTTTTGGATATGACACCAAGCGCATAAACAGCAAAAGCAAAAATCAACAAGTGGGACTATATCAAACTGTTCTTTATTCTTAATGTATTCAGTTACATTTTAGATATGGTAGAGATCTGCCTTCCTCTGAATAGTAATTACAAATAAATGATATCACTTAATATAGGCCAAAGCCAACATTTGTCATATGTTACCCTACTAAGAGTAGATAAACATTTGGTGGTGATTCTTCATGTCCTAACATATGAGGTTGGACAGTTAAGTTTGTGAACTCATCCTAGAAAAAGTGCTGCATACCTCATTGCTGAATATCACTACAGTCACCTTCGAAGTGCTCCCTTGGGAAACTATGCACCGACGCCAGTGCCTAGTCCACCCTTCAAAGCAGTTTTGGAACTCTTTTTCTGGAATGGCCATCAGAGCTGTCGTCATATTACCCTGGATGTCCTGAATGTCATCAAAATGTTTTCCTTTTAATATTTCTTTTATCATCTGATAAAGAAAGAAGCCACTGGGGGTCAGATCAGGTGAGTACAGAGGGTGTTCCAATAGAGTTATTTGTTTGCTGGCTGGAAAGTCCCTCACAGACAGTGCCATGTGAGCTGGTGCATTGTCGTGATATGAGTGAGAGCCATGAATTGATGGTGAAAAGTGCAGGTCGCTTTTGTCTTTTTCACGCAGCCTTTTCAGCACTTGCAAATAGTAAACTTGGTTAATTGTTTGTCCAGTTTGTACAAATTCATGATGAATAATCTCTCTGATATCGAAAAAGGTTATTAGCAATATCGTTTTGACTCTTGATTTGGACTGATGGAACTTTTTTGGTCATAGAGAATTGGCTGACTTCTATTGTGCACTTGGACACTTTGTTTCAGGGTCATATTGGTACACTCATGTTTCATCACCAGTGATAACACAGCCCAAAACATCGTCTTGACCCTCCAAAAAGTCTTGGCAAACTTTGAATCTCCTTTGCTTTTGTTCATCATTGATCTCCTTCGGGACCATTTTTGCACACATCTTTTTCATGCCAAGATTTTCAGTTAAGATTTTCTTAAGTGTTTTTCTCTATCAATGTTTGTTTGGCCTGCTATGCTTCTCACAGACAGCCAACAATTTGGACGCATAATTTGATGAATTTTTGCAATGTTTTTGTCGGTTCTGCTCGTTTCTGGCTACCCTGATCTTTCTTATCAGTGACTGTTCTTTCCCTTCAGAAAAACGTTTAATCCGTTTGTACACTGCCATTTTCTTCATGGCATTATCCCCATAAATTTGGACTAACATGTCCCTGATTTCACTTCCACCCAAGTTTAACAAGAAATTTAATGTTTGTTCATTGCTTTAATTCAAGCTCAGACATTCTTAGGATGGCACACAAAAACATGCAACAATAATGAATGCCATTCAGCAAGACACCGCCACATGTCGACACAAACACAGCTGTGAGACACTGATACCAAGATTATGAAACCTTACTGAGCTGTTTGTACAGTGCTACCAATGTGAGTGTATGGTGGCAAGTTCGCGAATTTAATGGTCAGACCGCGTATATACATTAATACTTTGAAGTCAAATAAGTCAGTCCACCTATAGCACTCAGTATGGGGAGACTGTTTACCTACTGCTCCTTGGAGTGGCTGTGAATTTGTTGGTAAGGCTAAACAAGGCGGCCTAGCTCACCTGTGATGGGCTAAACTTTTCCTGGCTGTGTTGGATGAGCCTTATAGTCCTGGGTGCAGTTTTCCCTTTAAAGCAGGCAAATCCATCACCAGCATTGCCCTTCCATCAGGGCAGAACATGGTGGGAGGGGGGCAATGACACTGGCCCTTTGTTCTCCTTGTGCAGCGCCTCCTGTTGTTGAGTCACCCAAGGCTCATTTGCCCCAGATAGGTGTGTCTATGAGACATAGTCTTACAGTTAAAATCAGGTATCAGAAAGCTGGTAGTAGACACAGTATTATCCTGGATTAGAAAAGAATTGCTTTAAAGGAAAGCATTGGGACAGTTGGTGAAATTTGAGTATGGACTTCATATTAGATAATAGTATTGTAGCAATGTCAAGTTTCCTAAATATGTTCATTTTACTATAGTTTTCCAAAGGAATGACCATGTTCTTAAGATTACATCCAGAAGCATTTAAAATTAAATTACTTTATTCAACAAACTGATTCTAATGTTTATGTGGAGACCCAGAATAGCGAACACAACATTGAAGGTGAAGAACGAAGTTGGAGGACTGATGCTACAAAACTTTAAGACTTGCTGGAAGTTGGGTCGGCCGAGTGGCTCAGTTGGTTAAGAGCTTGCTCAAGAGTGCGAGCTCTGAGCAACAGGGTCGCCAATTCAATTCCCACATGGTCCAGTAAGCTGCGCCTGAGCTGAGCTGCCACTGAGCTACCAACAGGTGGCAGGATGTCTCAGCTGGTGAGAGTACATGCTCCTAACAAGGTTGCCTATTCAAGGTGGTGGGCTACTCCCACCCGCAGCTAACGACTGGACTCTGCACCTTGAGCTGTGCTGCCACCCGGGTGGCTCAGTAGATAAAGCATGCGCTCTTAACAACGAGGCTGCTGGTTTGAATCCCACGTGGGATGGTGGCTACGCCCACCCGCAACTAATTGAACACAGCACCTTGAGCTGAGCGGCACAACTGGACTTGGAGCTGAGCTTGCAGTGCCCTCCACCACTAAGATTGAAGGACAACAACTTT
Organism: Hipposideros armiger; assembly: GCF_001890085.2. Classification (NCBI taxonomy): domain Eukaryota; kingdom Metazoa; phylum Chordata; class Mammalia; order Chiroptera; family Hipposideridae; genus Hipposideros; species Hipposideros armiger. The sequence continues at coordinate 466,416 of NW_017732166.1, forward strand.
GCTGTTCCCCTCCCCCAACTCCCCAATAAAAATCTTTTAAAAAAAAAAAAGACTTACTGGAAGTAAAAAAAAACAAAAAACTACAATAATCAAGATTGTGATATAGGTGAAAGAATAAACAAATAAATCAGTGGAAAGCCCAGAAACAGATCCTCATAAATATTCAACTGCTTTTTGATACAGGAGTAAAGGTAATAATACAGTGGTAAAACATAGTCTCTTCAACAAATGGTGCTGGAATAACTGGACAGTCACATGCAAAAGATATAAATATTTATCTAGATATATGCTTTAAATCCTTTACAAAAATTAACTCAAAATGGTTTATAGATTTAAGTATAAAATGCAAAACTATAAAACTAGAAAATAATAGAAGAAAACCTAAATGACCTTGGGTATGGCAATACAACATCAAGCGCACAATCCATGAAAGAAATGATTGGTAAACTAGACTTCATTAAAATTAAAACTTCTGCTCTGTGATGAATAATATGAAGAAAATGAGAAGACAAGCCACAGACTGGGAGAAAATATTTGCAAAAGACATATCTAATAAAGGACCATTATCCAAAATATACAAAGAACTATTAAAATTTGACAATAAGAAAACAAACAACCTGATTAAAAAATAGGCCAAAGACCTTAACAGACACCTCACTGGAGAACATATACTGATGGCAAAATAGCATATGAAAAGATGCCCTGCATAGTATGTTCAGGTAAATGCAAATTAAAACAACAAGGAGATATTACTACCTACCTATCAGAATGGCCAAAATCAGGAACACTGACAACACCAAATGCTAACAAGGATATGAAACAACAGTAACTCTCATTCATTGTTGGTGGGAATGCAAAATGATATAGCTACCATGGACAGTTTGGCAGCTTCTTACAAAACTAAACATACTCTAACCATACAGTCTAGCAGTCGTGTTCCTTAGTATTTACCTGAAGTAGCTGAAAACTTAAGTCCACACAGACACCTGCATACAGATGTTTATAGCAGCTTTATTCATAATTGCCAAAACATGGAAGCAGTCAAGATGTCCTTCAGTAGGTGAATGGATACATCTAGAAAATTGACTATTAATAGTTTTCAACACTAAAAGAAAGTGAGCTATCAAGCCATTAAAAGACATGGAAGAACTTTAAATGTATATGACATTCTGGAAAAGTAAAAACTCTGGAGACAGTAAAAAGATCACTGGTTGCCAGGGACTGGAAAGTGAGGGGAGGGATAAGTAGGAGGAACACAGAGAATTTTTAGGTCAGTGAAAACTGTATGATACTATAATGATATACATGTCATTCATTATACATTTGTCTAAACCCACAGAATATACAACACCAAGAGTGAACCATATTGTAAGCTATGTATTTTGGATGATTATGATGTGTTAATGTAGATTCATCAAGTATAACAAGTGAGCCACTCTGTTGGGTGGTTGTTGATAATTGGGGAGGCTATTCAAGTGTAGGGGCAGGGAGTATATGCAGAACCTCTGTACTTTCTGATCAATTTTACTATGACTTAAAACTGCTCTGAAGAAATAGTCTTAATTTAAAAAAAATTAAATGACCATGATGCCTGTAGTTTACTCTCTATGTTTCAGCAAAATCATATTAATAGTAGCCAACAATGGCAACAACAGTAATATGTGTATGCATATGTATTTGGAGAGGGTGGCAAAGCAAATGTAATGAAAGGTTCACCATTCACAAATCAAAGTCAAGAATATAAGAGTATTCTTTCCTGTTTTCTGTAAGTCTGAAAATGTTTCAAAATAAAATTTTGAAGCAGAGGCTCTATTTTAGGAAGCCACAAAAACCTAGTTCCAGAAAGCAAAGAATCTGACCTAAATGGAAGCATGGAGGCCCAGGGGCAACTGCTTAGAGCAGCTGTTCTCTGCTCTTTGTCTTGGTGTTCTGAAAGGGCTTGCAGAGATTTATTGTTTTGGGGGTTATTTTAAAGATTTTTATTGGGGAATTGGGGGATGGGAGCAGCGCTGGGGAATTGGGGGAAGGGGAACAGACAAGTTGCTGTCATTTTGTTATTCAGTCTAGTTGTGGAGGACGTTGTTTCACTGACCCAAGTTGGCACCATCATTGTGCTCTTCCCGGGTGAGGCAGATCAGTTGCCGGCTTCTGGACGGCCGCTCACTGTGGCTGCTGGCCCCTCACGCTGGCTGCTGGCTACACACGGTAGCCCATTGCAACCCACTGCAGCAGGGGCTGCAGCCTAGGTCATCACCGGCGACTCATGGCAGCCCAGCTCCAGGTTGATCTGTTGTTCAGCATCTTAGCTGTAGAGGGCAGTATCACTGGTCCTCATATGTGGGATACGAACCAGGGTCCTCTGGCATCCCAAGGCAGTTCTTAACCAACGTGCCACTCAGCCGGCCCGGGCATGCAGAGATTTTAAGTAGCCCAGTTTTAAGCCTTTTATTTTTAAGGTAATTCCAAATCAAGTCTCAGCGTACAACAACCTGCAAAGAGGTGTAAAGAAGACCAGACCATAGAAGGCCAAGCAGTATAAGGGGGAGGTAAGGCCTCCACCTTTAACTAGTGTGACACCACTCCTGGATAGTTCCAAGGATCCTTCAAACTGAGGAGCCCTTGCTCCCTAACCTGAAATGGATGCCTGGATAATGAAACCTCTGTGAATCAGAGTTGCCCCTTCCCCATGCCACATGTGAATAAATGGGACATGATGTGGTGAGAGTGGCTTATACTGCCTGCACACCTAATTTTATTCTTCCCAAGGTATAAAACCAACATCTTGCAAATTAGACAGGCTTCTTACCAAGGCTCTTTCCTCTACCAAGTGTTTGATTTTGAAATTCTGTCAGCTTTCTCATCGCTGAGAAACAGGTCAGCCATCATGTATTTTTGCCCTAATAAATTCACTTCTTGCACTTGGTGATTGGGTAAATCAGTGGTTAGTATAGAATACCAAATTTTAAGTGACAATTAAGTGCCTAAGTTTTTATGAACTGTCCCTCCAGAATGGCTCTTTAATTCCCTTTTCCATTTTCATTGCTATACCTTTTACTCCTTGCCTGAACCATTACAATGACTTCCAGCTGGTTACGTCCCCACTTCTGGGTTCTTCATTCTTCAAGCTATTTTGCATCCTACTGCTGATGTTGCCACAGTACTGACATAAATTTTGGAAGCATAACTTTGGACTTGCTGCTTAGAAATATTGGGTAGTTCCTTGTAGTATACAACAATAGAGCCTGCTTCTCAGTGTACAAGTTATGATTTCCTCATGCAACTTTTCCAAGTACATTTTCTGTTGTTCTGCTACTTATTCTGTGGCCCATTTAATAAACCAACCTAATATTCCTAGTATTTACCCCCTCATTCTGTCTGGAATGTCTTAACTCTTCATTTAAAACATCTCAAATTCCATTTTCCTATGAAGGCTGTCCTGATTCTTTCCAGCTGTATGGACTCTTTCTAGTGTTTGAACGCTTGTAATGTTTTGCTATTTAAAACTAGTGTCTCTCATATGGTACTTAAAATATCCTCCTTAATGTAAGATAGGTTTGTCCTATCTTCCTACTTTGCAGATTGCTAGTCCTTTAAGAGCAGTAACTGTAGATATGATGTAGTATCATACATAGAAGAGATCTTAAATTATAAAATTTGCTGTAATTTGGAATGGCATTGTAGAAAGACTCGTTATTCCTTATAGGTTTAAAGTTGTTTATTACGTTTAAACCTATAACAAATAAAGAAACCAGAGTTAATGCCACAAATACCACTATTAGCTATTTTGAGACACTGTTTAAAAAGATTTTTTTAAATGTATTTACTGGAAAACATTTAAGAAAGAATATTAGTGCTATGGGAGTCCAAAAATAGGTTGTTCTTTTAAGTATTAAACTTTTTTTTTTTAAGATTTTACTGGGGAATTGGGGAAGGGGAACAGCGTTGGGGAATTGGGGAAGGCGAACAGACAAGTTGCTGTCCTTTTGTTCTTCAGTCTAGTTTTGGAGGACACCGCTTCATGGGCCCATGTTGATATTATGATCACTGCGCTCTTCCTGGCTGAGGCAGTCAGTCGCTGGCCTCTGGACGTTCACCCTGGCTGCTGACCACTCACAGTAGCTCATGGCAGCCCACTGCAGCAGGGGCTGTAGCCTACACTCAGCCACTCATGGCAGCCCAGCTCCAGGTTGAGCTGTTGTTCACAATCTTAGCTATAGAGGGCACAGCATCACTGGCCCATGTGGGAACCGAACCAGTGGCCCTGCTGCTCAGAGCTCACACTTCAAAGCCAACTCTTAACCAATTGAGCCACTCGGCTGGCCCTAAATTTCATTTCTGATACTTCAGGATCAAATAGGAGAATGTTAAATGTAGGCCAATTCTTAATAGTAATTTTAAGAGGTCTTATCTTTTGTACTGTGAAATAAAAGATGAAAACTATTATACTGGTCCTGGGAGCAGAAGCCTGGAACTTGGTAGAAGCCAGCAGACCCAGCAGCCTGTCCAGTCAGTATAGGAGTGGCAGGAGGTCCATTTACTGTGCTCAGATGGTGAGGAAATACTATTGTTTTTGCCTCATTGTATCATTGGATTTTAAAATGGTCCATCTAGTGACAACGCCTTAAGAATACCTTTCCATCCAAGAATTGATATTTTAAGATTTTTGGTCTTTTGGGCTGGACGAGTTGTGCATTAGTTAGGAGTTGGCTTGGGACGCCAGCTCTGAGCAGCAGGGTCCCAGTTCAGATCCCACATTAGGGCCAGTGATGCTGCGCCCTCTACAGCTAAGATGGTGAACAACAGCTCGACCTGGAGCTGGGCTGATGTGAGTTGCTGGTGACGGCATAGGCTGCAACCCCTGCTGCAGTGGGCTGCCATAAGCTACCGGGAGTGGCTGGCAGCTGGTGTGAGCTGCCAAGAGCCGCCGTGAGTGGCTGTCCAGTGGCTGGCGACTGATCTGCCTCCCCTGGGAAAAGCGCAATGATAATACCAACATGGGCCAGTGAAGCAACATCCTCCACAACTAGACTGAAGAACAAAATGACAGCAACGTGTCTGTCCCCCTTCCCTGATTCCGCAACGCTGTTCCCCTCCCCCAATTCACCAATAAAATCTTTAAAAAAAAAGATTTTTGGTCTTTTTACCTTATTATTATGGTTAGATGTTATTCCTTTAGTAGCTAGATGTTTACTATCTGTAATTAAAAACAAAAAACATTTCTTTTTCAAGTTAACATAAAGCTTTGTTCATATTTAAATAGAACATCCCTTTAAATAATTTAATATTGCCTTCAAGAAGCGGAAGAGGGAGGAGTAACTTGCAGAAGCATCCTTTAAAACTTCATTCTGGAACCAAATAAATAAAAAAATGGAAAATTGTCATGTGTGTGATATACACATGTGTCTTGCACTCAGCTTTTAAGTAATTCTTACCTATCAGCATCTTCAGCTTTGAGAAATTTTTCCAAGTTCATTTAGGCTGGCTGCAATTCCCCACTGAGGGAGGGCCACACGAGGCTCATGTGTGTGGTCCCTGCCCTGGAAACATAGCTCTCTTGTGGCTCTTCATGGATGCCTCAGTGGTGTTCTCCTTTGCTATTTTGACACCTGTAGTACCAGGTGAATCAAGAGAATAAAATCCGGTGCACACGTGTTAGGCTGTGTCTAAGACCAACTGTTTGGGTATTCTTGTTTATTTTTAGATAGTACTTATTGTTTTCATTGGCTTTTCCTTTGTCTTTTTTTTTTTAAGCTGAGCCATCCTGCTACCTGTTGGCAGCTCAGCGGCTGCTCAGCTTGGGCTGGACTCGAACCGCTGTTGCTCAGAGCTCAAACTCTTGAGCGAGCTCTTAACCAACTGAGCCACTCAGCCGGCCCTGTCTTTTTTTTAAATGAGCTCAAATAGCACCTGAGTTTGGACATAACACTTGCTACATTTCTGCAGTTCCAGTTTTTGGTGAAAAACTCTCCAAAATGTGCCTATGTAAAAAGGAAAAGAATGATAAATTCTTAAATATTTCTTTGCTGTTTTCCTCTTTTTAGATTTTTTTAGTAAGAACTTAAAATTACTTTTTAAAGGTATCTTTTTAAATTTGCCCTTTTAGTGAGAACTCTGTTAAAAAAATAGACTTTATTTTTTAGAGCAGTTTTAGGTTCACAGCAAAATTAAGCAGGAGATGCAGAGATTTCCTATATACCCCGCCTCCACACATACATAGCCTCCCTCATTCTCAAAATCCCCTATCAGAGTGGTGCATTTTTTACAATTGATGAGCCTACGATGCATCATTATCATCCAAAGTCTGTAGTTTACATTAAAATTCACTCTTGGTGTTGTGCATGCTATAGGTTTGGACAAATTTATAAACTTACAAAAATGTGTAAATTTATATATATCCGTATTTTTAAGGTAGTGTTTTCTGGAGGCTTAATATAATAGAACCTAACCTATTATTAGAGTTATCATAAAGTGTTCTGTTTAATGTTCGGACTATTGGTAAAGTTTTTATGGCCCAGTCAACATTTCCTGTTAGGTTTTTATTCCATGGGGAAAAAATATATCTATCGATCGATAGATACAACCATCACCACAATCAGTTTTAGAACATTTTTACCACCCTAAAAGGATATCTCATACCCATTAGCAGTTATTTTTCATTGCCCACAAGTTCTTAGCACTAGAGAAGAATGTATCTACTTTCTGTCTCTATGGATTTGCCTGTATTGGAAATTTCATATAAGCGGAATAATTCAATATATGTATCGTCTTTTGTATAGTTTCATAGTATAGTAGCAAGGTTTATCCTTGTTATAGCAGATATTAGTACTTCATTTATTTTTATGGCCAAATAGTATTACATTGCATGGAATACCACATTTTGTTTATTCATTCATCTGTTGATGGACATTTGGGGTGTTTTAATTTTTTTAGTATTATCAATTATGTTGCTATGGATATTTGTGTACAAGTTTTTATGTTGACATATTTTTTCATTTCTCTTGAGTATACACCTCGAGGTGCAATTGCTAGGTGATGTGGTAATTCTATGTTTCACATTTTGAGGATCTGTCAAACTATTTTCCAAAGTTGCTACACCATTTTACATTTTAATAGCAGTGTGTGAGCATACCAATTTCTCCACAATCTCACCAACACTTGTTATTGTCTTTTTAATAATGAGCATCCTATTAGATATGAAATAGAATTTCGTTGTAGTTTTGATTTCCATTTCCCTAATGACTCATGATTTTGAATATCTTTCCATATAGTTCTTTCTCATTTGTATATCTTCTTTGGACAAATGCCTATTCATGAACTTTGCCTATTTTTTAGTTGTGTTATTTATTATTTTACTATTGAGTTGTAAGAGGTCTCTATGTATTCTGGATTCAAGTCTCTTATTAGACATATATTCTGCAAATATTTTCTACCATTCTGTGTGTTGTCTTTTCACTTTGAAGTGTACTTTGAAGCAAAAATATTTTTAATTTTGATAACATCCAAATTATCTATTTTTTTCTGTTTCTTGGACTTTTGATGTCATATTTATAAGAAGGCATTGCCTACTTCAAGGTTATGAAATTTACTCTTTTTTTTAAGTTTTTTAATTTTAGCTCTTACATTTAGGCCTGTGATCCATTTTGAGTTAATTTTTTTGTGCATATTGTATAAGAAAGAGGTTCAAATTCATTCTTTTGCCTGTGGATATGCAATTGTTCCACACCGTATGTTGAAAGATTATTCTTTCCCTATTGACTTTTCTTGGCAACCTTGTTGAAAATCAGTTGACCAAAAACAAGGGTCATTTCTTTTTCATTAATTTATTTGTGTGTTCTATTGCCATTATTGATCTATATGTCTATCTTGATGCCAGTACCACCATGCCTTGATTACTGTAGCTTTGATTACTGTAGTAAGTTTTGAAATTAGAAAGTGTGAGTTTTCCAACTGAAGCCATTTACTCAACATTCAAGAACACGACAGGGCTGTCCTCTATCACCTCTGCTTTTCAACATAGTATTGGAAGTCCTAGCCAGAGCAGTTAGGAAAGAGAAAGAAATAGAAGGCATATGAATTGGGAATGAAGAAGTTAAATTGTCACTTTTTGCAGATGACATGGTGCTATATAGAGAAAACCCTAAAGACTCTACCACAAAGCTATTAGAAGCAATGAACAAATACAGTCAAGTTGTCAGTTACAAAATCAATGTACAAAAGTCCATTGCATTCCTATATATTAACAATGAAACCTCAGAAAAAGAAATTTTAAAAAAATTCCTTTTACAATTGTAACAAAAGGAATAAAATACCTAGGAATACACTTAACCAAGGATGAGAAAGACCTATGCGCTGAAAACTGTAAGATATTTTTAAAAGAAATTGAAGAAGACACAAAGAAATGGAAAGACATTCCGTGTTCATGGATTGAAAGAATCAGCATAGTTAAAGTGGCCATATTACCCAAAGCAATATACAGATTTAATGCGATCCCCATGAAATCTCAATGGCATATTTTAAAGAAATAGAATTTAAAAATCATCAGATTTGTATGGAACCACAAAAGACCCAAATAGCCGAAGCAATCCTAAGAAAAAAGAACAATGCTGTAGGTATCACACCCGCTGACTTCAGCTTGTACTACAGAGCAACAATAATCAAAACAACATGGTACTGGCAGCAAAACAGACACACAGACCAATGGAATACAATTGAGAATCCACAGATAAACCCACATAAATATGGACAGATAATTTTCGACAAAGGACCCAAAACATACAATGGAGAAAAGAAAGCCTCTTCAATAAATGGTGCTGGGAGAATTGGAAAGCCATGTGCAAAAGAATGGAACTAGACTGCTGCCTATCACCATGTACCAAAATCAACTCAAAATAGATCAAAGTCCTAAAAATAACACCTGAAACAGTAAACTATGTAGAAGAAAACATAGGTACTAAACTTATGGGTCTTGGGTTCAGAGAGCATTTTATGACTTTGACCTCAAAGGCAAGGGAAGTAAAAGCTAAAATAAAGGAATGGGACTATATCAAACTAAAAAGCTTCTGTACAGCAAAAGAAACCATCGACAAAATAAAAAGGCAACCAACTGAATGGGGGAAGATTTCTGCAAACAATGCCTCTAATAAGGGACTAATATCCAAAATATGTAAGGAACTCATACAACTCAACAACAAAAAAACAAACACTCCAATTAAAAAATGGGCAGAGGACCTGAATAGACATTTCTCCAAAGAGGACATACAAATGGTCAATAGACATATGAAAAAAATGCTCAACAGCACTAATCATCAGAGAAATGTAAATAAAAGTCACAATGAGATATCACCTCACACCAGTTAGAATGGCTGTCATCAACCACACAATAATAGCAAGTGTTGGAGAGGCTGTGGGGAGAAAAAGGAACCCTCAAACACTGTTGGTGGAAATGTTGGTACATCCACTATGGAAGGCAGTGTGGAGATTCCTCAAAAAATTAAAAATAGAATTACCATATGACCCAGCAATCCCTCTCTTCCTCTTTTGGGTGTCTACCCAAAAAAATCTGTAAACATCCATAAAGACATACATACTCCGATGTTCATTGCAGCTTTATTTGCGGTGGCCAAGACATAAAAACAACCAAAGTGTCCTTCGATAGATGATTGGATAAAGAAGATGTGGTATATATACAATATGGAATACTATTCTGCCATAAGAAAAGATGAAATAGTGCCATTTGCAACAACGTGGATGGATCTTGAGGTTATAATGCTAAGCGAAATAAGTCAGACAGAAAAAGTAAAAAACCATATGATTTCACTGATATGTGGTATATAAAACTGAAAACAACAAAAGAATAAGAAAAACAAATGAAGAAACAAAACTCATAGACACAGACAATAGTTTAGTGGTTACCAGAGGGTAAGGGGGTGGGGCATGGTAGATAAGGGTAAACAGGATCAAATATATGGTGATGGAAGGAGAACTGACTCTGGGTGGTGAGCACACAATGTGATATATAGATGATGTATTACAGAATTGTACACCTGAAATCTATGTAACTTTGCTAACAATTGTCACCCCAATAAACTTTAATTAGAAAAAAAAAAGTGTGAGTTTCCAATTTTGCTCTTTTTTAAAAATATTTCTTTCACTATTGTATACCCCTTGCATTTCCATATGAATTTTAGAATCAACTAGTCAGTTTCTGCAAAAAAGCTAGATGGGATTTCATAGGGATTGTATTAAATCGTTAGATCAATTTGGAAAGTATTGCTATCTTAACAATATTAAGTCTTCTGATTTGTGAATATTAAGTATCTTTTTATTTAAGAATTCTTTAATTTTTCTTATATTTTGTAGTTTTCAGAGTACAGATTTTCACTATATTTATCCCTGACATTTTACTTTTTGATGCTATTGTAAATGAAATTTTTGTTGTGAATTTCATTTTCACGTTATTGTTGGAAATGTATAGATTTTAAAAACTAATCTTGTATCCTCCAAACTTGCTAACCTCATTCATTACTCTTAATAGTTTTTTAGAGGATTCCTTAAGATATATAAGGTTATTCCATCTTCAAATAGGGAATTTTACTTTTTTCCTTCCAATCTGGGTTTATTTCATTCTTCTTTCTTTGTGTTCCTTACCTAATTTTCTCTGTTTGAACCTCCAGCATAATGTTGAATAGAAGTAGGAAGAGCAGATATCTTTGTCCTTTTCTGGATCTTAGTGAAATGTATTTACCATTTAAGAATGATGTTAGTAGAAGGATTTTCATAGATTGCTTTTATGAGATTGAGGAAGTTCTCTTTTATTCCTAATTTGCTGAGTGTTTTTGTCATGAAAATGTGTTGGATTTTGACAAATACCTTTTGTGTGGTTTTTGTTCTTTTGATTGTGTGGTTTTTATTCTGTTGATATGGTTGTATTACATTAATTTATTTTTTTCAGATGTTGAACCAACCTAGCATTCCTGAGATAAATCCCACTTACTCATAGTGTGTAATTCTTTTAGTATGTTACTGGATTCAGTATACTCATATTTTGCTGAGCGGTTTTGCATCTGTATTCATAAGAGATATTAGCATGTAGTTTTATTTTCTTGAAATGTATTTAATTTTGATATTAGGTTAACATGGCTGTCATAACTTTGACACCACATTGCTGGTCCCCCAGGCTGGCGAAGGGGGTGAGCAGCGATTGCCCTGACCACCACCTGGAATGCCTCATCCTGGACCTCCTCCAGGGCATCCTTTGCTGAAGGTGTTCTTTTGGATCTCCCATGGGTCACCTAGTTCCTATGCCTCCACATGGTATGCATGGACCTATTCCAGTGATGCACATTTGTAGATACACTGGCCCTCCAAGACTTTATGGCTACCAGTGGGTGTTCCTTCCACAAAAACCACTCCCCTAGCTCCAGTTCCCCATAATGGCCCACTTTGAGGCTCTATCCCTCAGTAGTATTTCATCCTCTTTCCTCCTATTATATCCTCCCATTATCTTTTAAATTCCTTGGACTAATCAGAGTTGCTCTAGCTTCCTCGGGCTAAGGCACTAATCACTTTCAGTTCTTTTTTTTTATTTTTTTATTTTTCCCAAGCCTAATATTTTTACAGGAGATTCTGTTTTTTGTTTCCTATTTTGTTCCTAAGTGTTTTGCAAGTGCACACACACAAAAAAAATAAAATTAAACTCCTTGTTTAAAATATTTTGTAATGCTCGAATGAGAAAATTTTTAATAAATAACTGTCATTTAAATGACACAAGAGAAAATTATTTGTTATGCTGTAAATATAATATTCTTACACAAAAGTAAAGATTGTAATCTGGCCCTTAGAAGCAAAGAATAGCCTTACATTTCTAAATAAAGGAATAACACGAAAGTTGAAAAATGGGGGGATAAACACTGTGCTCGCCTCCTTCCATGACCACATCTAAATTATGAAACAGTAAACCTGGAGACTAGCTGAACAGAACTCCTATAACTAAGAATATAAAGAAGAATTGGGGGAATCAGGGGGAGGGGAACAGACAAGTTGCTGTTGTTTTGTTCTTCAATCTAGTTGTGGAGGATGTTGCTTCACTGGCCCAAGCTGGCACCATCCTTGCGCTCTTCCCAGGCGAGGCAGATCAGTCGCTGGCCTCTGGACAGCTGCTCACGGTTGCTGCTAGCCGCTTACGCTGGCTGCTGGCTACACATGGTAGCTTATGGCAACCCACTGCAGCAGGGGACTGTAGCCTACGCCGTCACCGGCGACCCACAGCAGCCCAGCTCCAGGTTGAGCTGTTGTTCAGCATCTTAGCTGTAGAGGGCTGTGTCACTGCCCCTCATATGTGGGATCCGAACCGGGGCCCTCTGGCATCCCAAGCCAGTTCTTAACCAATGCGTCACTTGGCCGGCCCCCAAAGAAGTTTTTAATTGTGAAATGCCTAGTATTTATTGATATCTCTTCTGGCTTTTGTAAATATCAGCATTTAATTTCAGAACTTTTAAATTCAAAGTAACAGAAATTTGACATAAAACAAATCAGAAAGTAGATATATACAGGTCATTGTCTGGTCAGCCTCCTAGTAAGCAATACAAAATTATAAAGTTATAGTTGTTAGGAAATAAGATAATATTTCAAAATTTATTATATGTTGGGCAATGTTCTAAATACCTTTAAGGCATTTCATTTATTTAAGATTTCTATGACATATATAAATTAAACTATTTTACAGTAGAGTAATAGTGGCAAGTAGATTTTAAATTTCTAATCCTAGTTCTTACAAAGAAAAATGAAATTTTGAAGTGAAATAGAGGATTTAATTTTCTGTTTAGGGAGGTGTTTTGTTCTCTGATGAAATGATTGAGTCTGAATTTCTGAAGGTCACATTAGGTGGTAAGTATCTACTGACCTTGTAGAATGAATTAGGAAATGTTCTCTACTCTTCTTTTTGACACAGTTTATGAAAAGTTGGTATTAATTCTTCTTCAAATATTTGGTAGAATCTATCAATGAAGCCATCTAGGCCCTTTAGTTTGTGGGAATTTTTTAATTTACTGACTCAATCTTTATTTGCTATAGGTCTATGCAAAATTTCTATTTCTATCTGTCAGTTGAGGTTGTTTGTGTCTTGCTAGAAACTTGTCCATTTTATTGGGTTGTCGGAAAAGTTATGACGCATTTTTGCAATAAAACAACAGAAAAAATATGTCATGACTTTTCCGACAACCCGATATTTCCTTTATCTAATTTATTGGCATATTATCATTCATATTATTCCCTTAAAATATTTCATATAATTTCTTTCATTCTTTATTCAAAAGATCCATCCACGTACCTCTTACCCGACCACCTTGTTGCCAGCTCTTCAGTCGCCTTCCTTCTAAATTTGTGACCATCCATCTACAGTTGGGTCCTTCATGAATCAGTTTGGCTCACACTGCAAATTGTGTTTACTCCTGGGTCAAGTGGACCATAAGATGTGCCCACAAAGAGTAGTCCTAACCATCTAGCTAAGCAGTTATGGTGGTCTATGAGTCAGTGTGATCAATACTTTGTGCCATCTCTCCTGGGCAAATTGGACCTAAGATGCACCGTATGAGGTTCTGCTTATCTATCAGGGCCTTCTCTGAAGGGAGCTGTAAAGCTGTAAAAGTCTGTTTCCAGCCATTATCCTATATCATATCAGTCCATCTGGAAACCAGGCTTGACCTTTTTCTCTTCAGATTACTTGTTAAGCAGACTTTCCCATGAGACCATAAGTGTGGGTTGAGGGAAGGATGGCAAGTGCAGCAGGAGTAGGTAAAGTAAGTATGTAAGCTTCCTGTTTGTGAAATTTACTTAGTTTCAGGGACTGTTCATAATTGAATATGCTACATGTGCAACTTCCACATGTCTACTCCTGGACATGTCCATCTTTGTAGCCCATTGAATCAGTCAGTGCTCAGTTCATGATGGGTCCCATGGCCATCTAATATCTCATGGTCGAGGTCATGGTTATCTAAAATGATCAGATGTTCAGTCTTCACTGGGAGCCACTGGCAAGCCAAGATTTGTTTATCGAAAAAAAAAAGTAGTTACTTGCTGAATACAGCATGGCTTAGCCCCCAAACTTTAGGTTCTTCCACTATTCTATTTTGGCTCCAAGTAATCCCAGTGTTTCAATTGGTCACAGGGCCACAGGCAGAGTTGCTTGCGTTGTACCCTGGACCATATGGAGAGCTTTCTTTCAGCCCAACCTAATGCTGGTAGCTTTATAGGTCACTCAGTAAATACTGGGTTGTCGGAAAAGTCATGACATATTTTTTCTATGTTTTTCATTGCACAAATGCTTCATGACTTTTCCAACAACCCATTATATTGGAGAAATACTCAAAAAGGTGGCATGTGTTGCCTCCAAAATCCAATGAGATCGACTAAGCATCTGTGCCTCTTTTTTGGTGGTAGTGGGTAACAAGTGCAACAACATTTTTCACTTTGGAGAAAATATCTCCAAAGTATGGCCCAGCTCATTGCGCCAACAAGTTTTACTCAGAAAGCAGGCTACTGATTTCTTCCAGTACTGGCCTCCTACCCTCTGGTACATCCTGGTCTTACCTGGGTGCCTGTTACTTCATGCCAACAAATCCTATCAGTATGATACCATTTGTCCTATGGGATGGTAAGATGATAAAGGTTCCTATGGACTGAGTTATGGCACAGAACCAGAGCTAACATAGCACTAAGGCAACATGGTGACAGTATCCTGCTGTCATGCCAAGTAGCTTTCTGTTTTTTTCTGCTATTGGGCTAGAAATACACACACACACACACATACACACACCACACACACACATCAAATCAGTAGCTGCACACCAGATCAGAGAATGCATTGATTTGCTCTAGTAGAATCCACATCTGGATCAGTAACTGCAACTGGACTTGCTCCACAATTAAGTCTGTGATAGTCCACTGTCTTTTTTTTTTTTAAGATTTTATTGGGGAATCAGGGAAGGGAAACAGACAAGTTGCTGTCATTTTGTTCTTCAGTCTAGTTGTGGAGGACGCCGCCTCACTGGCCCAAGTTGGCACCATCATTGCGCTCTTCCCGGGTGAGGCAGATCAGTCGCTGGCTTCTGGACAGCCACTCACGGCGGCTGCTGGCCACTCACACTGTCTGCTGGCTACACACGGTAGCTTATGGCAGCCCACTGCAGCAGGGGACTGAAGCCCACGCCGTCGCCTTCGCCGGCGACCCACGGCAGCCCAGCTCCAGGTTGAGCTGTCGTTCAGCATCTTAGCTGTGGAGGGCAGTGTCACTGGCCCTCATATGTGGGATCCGAACCGGGGCCCTGTGGCGTCCCAAGCCAGTTCTTAACCAACGTGCCACTCGGCCGGCCCTCCACTGTCATTTTTAACAATCTGTCTTCTGCATAGACTTACCGCACACAAAAGAAGATGTGGTAGGAATCACCACCCTGCATTTTTCAAGTTTTTGATGATGGCATTAATTTTTGTGATTATCCCAAAAGATGCAGTATTTCTTTTGATTTGCTATTTTGGCAGAGAAGAAAAGCTTAGAAGCTTCTCTTTAGCTCTTCTCATCACAGCAGATCATTACATGCATCAAGGTACAAATGTGGAGACTTTACCCGTTTCTGAGTATATATTCCATTTATAAACTCGAATCTGGGCAGATAATAATAAGACAAACTCCATTTATGTTTTTCACCCATAAGCCTTCAACTTGACCAGTAGAACTCAGAAATATTGAGTCCTTAGATATCAACATTAGCTCAGGGACAATATCCAATAAATCCTGAAAGGTTTGCTCATTACCCTTTCTCCAGTGCACCATTGTCCTCAAGAGTAGCTACAGATCCTTTGGGAAGTGTAGAGGAGGAGTTAAATTACATGATTGTGATATTATTAAAGGACTTTAAAGGAGCCAACCTCTCCTTCAGATAGGGAATCTAGGACTGCCGACTCACTTAGGCTGGGACGAGAAGAGATGCCATGGACACTGTTATGCTTGATCAGACAAGGCCTCAGTCACTTGACCTACAGATCAGATAGGAGTTGCTTTGGCTTCTCAGCTGCTTTAGTCCAGAAACCCCCTTATTAACTGTCCATATACTCTGGTTTCTCTTCACTATTCTATTTTGGCTCCAAGTAAGATCGTATAAATCTTTCGCCTTTTAACTGTCCACCACCAAATATTCCTATAGTCAAACAAATAGGACAATTAAGTTAACCCATTTATCCTCGAAAAAGTGCTACATACCTACCTCATTGCTGAATATCACTATGGTCACCTTCGAAGTACTCCCCTTGGGAAGTTATGCACCAACACCAGCACCTAGTCCACCCTTCAAATGAATTTTGGAACTCTTTCTGGAATGGCCGTCAGAGCTGTTGTCATATTACCCTTGATATCCTGAATGTCATCAAAATGTCTTCCTTTCAATATTTCCTTTATCTTCAGATGAAGAAAAAAGTCACTGGGGGCCAGATCAGGTGAATAGGGAGTATATTCCAATACAGTTACTTGTTGACTACCTAAAAACTCCCTCACAGACAGTGCCGTGTGAGCTGGTGCATTGTGATGCAACAGCCATGAATTGTTGGCAAAAAGTTCAGGTTGTCTAACTTTTCCTTGCAGCCTTTTCAGCACTTGCAAATAGTAAACATGGTTAACTGTTTGTCCAGTTGGTACAAATTCACAATGAATAATCCTTGTGATATCAAGAAAAGTTTAGCAACATCATTGCAACAAGTTCGTGAACTTAATTGTCCCACCTTGTACTTTGGTCCTCCTGCTTGTTTTGTTCATCTTGTCTCTGGACACTTACCTTTGCTGCCTCAGCTTTTACTTACCATCATAGAAATTAGCCCATTTCAAGGCCAACATCTACAGTACTCACCTTTCTTTCCATGGCTTCCTGGGGAGTATAGTTAAGAGATGGATAAGCAGGATACATGGTAAATCTCCCTAAGTCTTTATATTTCTACTCTGTATTTTACTGAGACACTTCTGGCATCTAGATATACTGATTTCCATTCCAAGGCACTGTTATACCATGCAGAAGGCAGAAAGTTTGAGTTACTTTGTTTTAGGGGCTAAGAGAGTGCCATTTACAAACATTTTGGCAACTGTGATAAATTCCCAGTTTTATACTTTGGACACATTTGTTACTAACATATTATAGTACGTAAAGAACAAAAGCTAGTCAGGTAACTTCTCAAAGTACTTTCATGTCTATTTTCTTATTTCATGTTAGGTAAACTTGTGGTATAAGTAGGACTAGATTCTTATATATGAGGAAACAGATTCAGAAAAAGTAATTAACTTTTCTGGAAGCAGAACTAGTACTAGAACATACATCTCTTGACTTCTTATCTTGTGCTCCTTCTTTACCACACATCACTTTAGTGGCATGCGGATTGTGCACATGTATTTTTGCACACATATAATATTGAGCATGCACACACACACACCATGCCTCTATCCAGAAACTGCAATTTAGTCATATTCGATATTCATTGTTCCTAATACCAGCATATATTATTAAGAAGCTCAAATATGACAATGGTTTTTTGGTTTGGATGCATATAAAAAACTATTTTTTGATAATACCTATTTTTATAATTGTTACTTATGATTGTGATATTTTTTCCTAAAGATTCTCACCACAAAAATTACCCAAAACTCAACTCATGAAGGCATTTTCAGTCTCATTACTAGTCAGAAAAATATAAAGTATCTTTGACAAATTACTGTATGCCAACTATATGCATAGTTATTTATACATACCCATATGAATGGTGACAATGTTACAGTATAATGGATACATGGAAACTTATAGTTGTCTTATAAATGACTAAAATTTTTTGGAAATCAGTATGGCAGTATATAGCAAATTTGACAGTTATAAGAAATTTCATACTCAATTTAGTTATCCCTGCCTGCAAATTTAATCAGAGGCTATTATTTAACAGAAACAAACAAAAAAATTTGTGCATAAAATATTTTTGTAATAGCACCCCCCCACCCCATCTTCCCTAAGAAACATTTTACAGTTTTAGAGTTTCATAAAATATAGAAGATTATAATATAGCACGGGAAGATATTTAATACAGTGTATGTAGAAAACAGTACAAAATATATGTTAGCAAATATGTTGACAATGACTTGTTGACAGTCTCTAGGAAGTTACAAATGAAAATTGTTACAGGATCATGTGTATGTTTGTAGTTTTTTGGAATATTTACATTTTTCAGTTTCTATCTATATACAATATTTCCCTTTAAAGAAAATGCATCTACTACTTTCTTAACATTTCTAAACTTCCTTGAATGGGACTTTTGTCTCTTTTTATATTAAGGTGCCTGATCTGCTGATTGCTGTTAAATCATTTTTTCCTTGTTTTTTTCTCCCAAGAAACAAACAAAAAGCTGTTTTGAAGATTAACAGTGAATATGCCTTAAAAAACCAGCTCTGTTCCTTCTCCCCCCGCCTCCTTTTTTTTATTATCTATCTTTAAAGCATAAACATTAGGGAGTTCTTAGTATGCTTTAGTGCAGGACTCAGCTGTTATCTTTTTTTGGGGTTTTGCTGGAGGCTGGAGTTTCCCCACAGCCCTGACCACGGAGAGGTGGAATGTGGTACTGACGTCACTGCTGCTCCTGGGAATGTTTTGCATTCCTCTTCCTGGCAGTGGTCAGGTGGCTTCCAGCAAGAATGAAGGACAACAAGCTTCCAAAGAAGAAAAAAGACAGCAGGAAAAGAACAGTTTATAATCAGACTATTGTGGAGGAGGCACTTTTATTCTGAGCCAAATTGAAATTAGAACCAGATGTCTTGCATTCTGATGCTGCCTGAATGTTAAATACATTTATTAATGACTGTAATAGCGGAGCTGTTTGACTTTTTACTGAACTTACACTTTGAAACTCCTTAAGAATTATGGAAAAATAATTTCTTGTAGCTGACATTTTAACTATGAAAAGCAGCTTTCTGAGTATAAAGCGAGGAAAAGACAGACTGATACATGGATACTGTAGTTAACGTGAAGGCTGTTTTAAGGTCTGTTAACCTTCTAAAACTTCACTAGTGTAACCTAAAAATCTCTGTAACCTGTTAATGTATTGTGTGCTGATCAATTAACTTCAATCCATTAATTAAGTTAAGAGGTATAGTCTATTAAAATATCTGCTGCAGAAGTTCTTTTTCTCAAAATATTTGCATTTCCATTTTATTTCTGTATATTACATTACTGGCCAAGCCAAATATTCAAAATAAAACTTAGTAGTCTCTTAATATAATAAACAGATTTTGCCAAAGTCATGCAACTCTGCAATAATTTGTGTAACAGAAAATTGGACAGTAATTGAGTTAAATTTTAAACTTAATTTGTGTTTTCCTTTCTTTACCCACTGGAGGACCTTTGTTTAAATTCAGTATACTGGTTTAGCAAATCACAATTTGTGTGCCTGTATTTTAAAATAAAATATTTTATTCCTTTTTTAATGGATTCCTTTCAGTAGATTTTTCAGTTATTTTGATGTAACAGCAGTTACATGAACAACAGTTCTCCAGTTTAAGTGAAATATGTTTGAATACTTCCTGTTATACACTGAAATGGGAAGTTGGTTTCCTGTTGTAGGTCATGTTGCTAGTAAGGAATTTCCAGAAATGTGGAGAAGTGCTGACTCATAGTATACAATGGACTGATCAGCCACAGTAGGGCTTGAGGGGGTTTTCTGAGCTCTTGGCTGCATCAAGCAACATATGCCACTGTAATGTACTATTTTGTTTTTAAACGTAGGGGTAGTGGTACAGGACAGCCTGGTGCTTAGAATAAGATATTTGCTAATAGCTTTAAAATTAGTAAAATTTACAGAATTAAGTGTGTGTCTACATATATGTTTTTCTATAGTCTAATGTAATGTTGACGAAAAATATCCAGCCTAAGAGAAAACTTATAAGAGTTTATTTGAGCCAAACTATCGACAATTGCCAGGAAGCGAAATCTCAACGGATTGAGAAAATGCTCCGCAAAATGGCAGTTTGCAGTTTATTTTATACATAAAATTAAAGGAGGAAGGTTACATGAAATCCATTGGTGATAGATTAAGGGGGTGGGAGAAAGCAAAGCGGGGAAATCTTTGGGATTAGGTAAAAGTACATTGGAGAGACAGGTACTCCTCCCATAGGGGTGCAGGATAGCTAGCAGTTAGCTTTTCACAGCACATAGAGATGGTAATCAGGAGACAAGCATAATGAGGAATTTTGCAGTTTCCAGCTTTGGTCTGAAAAAAGGGCTAAAGATGTTATCTTAGGTACAAAAAGACAAAGAATAGGCCCACTGAAAAGGCACAGATTAACTTAATAAGGAAGCTCAAAATGTGACTTCCCGCAATGGCCCACCTTAGTTAAGAATTTTTATGTTTACACCACTCTCTGTGGTTATTTTCAGTCTCCTGAGCTTGTCATATGTAATACGTGGCCCCTTTTCTGTCCACAATAGTATTAGAATTTAAGAAGCAGGTTGACTTTTTTATAGTCACCTACTGTTGTTCTCTTCTGCCTCTTGCTCCACAGGTGAACCCCATGGTCCCTCAGTCTGGGATGATCACTAACTGTGGGCTCTGTCAGTCATGGTTGTGCTTGCATTTAGGGGGATTGTTCCAGGAAAAGGTCTATGGTATTGCATCTTTTATGTCTGTGATTAGAAGTCCCTGAGTCTAATAGTAACAATTTACTAAAAACTTTAAATATTAGCTGATAGGAATTAAGAGAAGAATAGGATTTGTTGTCTTTTTCTTGCCTGGCTCTGTCTGTCCTGGATAGTTGACATTTGTTAAATTGTCTGAATCTGAAATAACTGATTGAGATTTCTTTTTCATTCAAGTATGGAAATGACTGCTAGATTTGGGAGAGAGGAGCTTTATATAACAAATTTTTCTATAACAAAAATTCACCTTCTAAACACATCTCTGGTCTCATAAAGTTAATATATTCCAAATGTATCAATTCTACAAAGACTTGCTGAGTAACTGCTCTGTGCCAGGCCCGTGGTGGATGCTGAGAACATGGAGAAGATGTGCTCTTTGTTCTCTATTTGAAGGAGGGAGGGGCTGGAAGACCAAAGCAGGGAATATGTGTCCATAAATATGTATAGTATTCCTTTACAGTTGACGTGGTAGAAATCTAAGGGTACACAGTGAGGCATAAAGGGGGATACTCAAGTTGGTGCTAAATTCTGTGAGATTGGTTTCTTTTGATATGATTCCAAGGCTGTCAAGAGTTGATTGAAAGCAACTTGAGTAGTTAATGCTAAGAAAACAATCTGAAGAGGAGATGTGTGACAATGATATTCAGACTCCTCAAAAGGAAAATTAATAAACAAATATAAATGACATACTGTAAATTATATCCTTATGTATACACATAACGGATCACAAAACAGCATGCTGAGTTTCGCTGGCATTTATGACTGCTTTTCAAAGGTGTCATCATGCTCTTCATTTCTTAGGTCTAACCTTTGTCAAATACTGAAGAATTTGAATGGCTATTTGTTAACAAGTATCATAGAAGCACAGAATACTATTTTAAATTATTTCCTGGTTTGTTTGTTTTTTTGAAGGTTGACAGAAGATAGAATATATGTCCTTCCTTTGAACACACTCCACGCAGTGGCAAGTGGCACGCTGATATAGAGGCTTCACCTGCACCTCAGAAAGCCACTAGCTGTAATTCTCTAGTGTGCTCCAACAATTAAGCACAACGTCATTTAACTTTCATGCCTATCAATGTTTTCTTCTGCTAAAAGACGAAGAAGAAATCATTGACCTATTTTGTGGGGTACTCATGAAGAATTATTAACAGAATGAAACTCTTATCTCAAAATGTGAGATATCATTCTCTACCTTCTTAACTGTGTGTTCTCTAAATACTATCAAAAAAGAATCATGTCAACATCTGCTGATATTATGCATGAGAACCAAATGAGTACCAATGGGTGGCAGCCATCAATTCTGATGTCTATTCATATAAGAGACTGAAAGTAATGAAGGGGCACTTAGGGCCTGTCATACTGTCCCCAAACGATCCTTGGGAAGGGTCATAATCCTTTTGAGTGGGTAATCTACACAGCTCAAGGCCAGAATAATCATATACATGTTTCTATAATAGTACTTACAGGGATTTTTATATATTTATGTGCTTTTTCTCTGTTTTTCTCAATTAGTCTGAAATTCTAGGTATTAAGTTGTCTAAACTATTTTTTATGTATATCTCATAAGTCTAAATATTTAACGTTTGCTGGCTAAATAAAGTTGCTCTACTTTGAGACAAAAGTACAGTCTTTACTCTGTAAATATACACAAAACACACACACACACACACACACACACACACGAGTCATAATAGGCTTTATAAACTGGTAAAATGTCCATAACAAAATTTACCATTTTAGTACTTCTAGGTTTCAATTCTAGGTGTATTCATTGACATTAAGTGCATTGAAAAGGTGGTGTAAGCATCACCACTATCCATTTTCAGAATTTTTTCATCATCCCCAAACAGAAACTTTGTACCCATTAAACAATAACTCTGCATTCTCACCCACATCCCTTTTCCCAGCTCCGCTACTTCTATAAATCTTCATAAGTGGAGTCATATAGTGTTTGTCTTTTTGTGTCTGGCTTGTTTAACTTGGCATAATTCCCTCAAGTTTCATCCATATTATAGCATATATCAGAATTTAACTCCTTTTAAATACTGAATAAATAGGCCATTGTATGTATATAGTACATTTTGTTTATCCATTCCTCTGTTCATGGGCATTTGAGTTGTTTCCATCTTCTGACCATTGTGAATAATGATGCTATGAACATTAGTGTACAAGTATCCAAGTCCCTGCTTTCAATTCTTTTGGGTACATATCTAGGAGTGAAAATGCTAAATCATATGGTAATTCCATGTTCAATTTTTTGAGGAACTGCCATGCTGTACCAGCTGTATCATTTTACATTCCCACCAGAAATGAATGAGGGGTCTAATTTCTAGGGTTACAATTTCTTGACATCCTTGCTAACACTTGTTATTCCCCCCCCCTTTTTTTAAAGATTTTATTGGGGAATTGAGGGAGGGGTACAGCGTTGGGGAATCGGGGGAAGGGGAACAGACAAGTTGCTGTCCTTTTGTTCTTCAGTCCAGTGACGGAGGACGTCGCTTCACTGGCCCATGTTGGCACCATCATTGTGTTCTTCCCGGTGAGGCAGATTGGTCACCGGCCTCTGGACGGCCACTCACGCTGGCTGCTGGCAGCTCACACCAGCTGCTGGCCGCTCATGTTGGCTACCGGCCACTCACAGTAGCTTATGGCAGCCCACTGCAGCAGAGGCTGCAGCTTATGCCATCACCGGCGGACTCATGGCATCCCAGCTCCAGGTCGAGCTGTTGTTCAGCATCCTAGCTGCAGAGGGCAGTGTCACTGGCCCTCATGTGGGATCCGAACCAGGGCCCTGCTGCTCAGAGCTGATGTCCCAAGTCAGCTCTTAACCAGCGAGCCACTCGGCCGGCCCTATTTCCCCTTTTTTAAAATAGCCATCCTAATGCGTATGAAGTGGTATTTCATCATAGTTTTGATTTACATTTTCTTAATGATAGTGATATGAGCATATGATACACTTGTAATTGCTGAAATACCCCCTGTGAGCAGTCACTATTACCTGCAAAATATTGTAGAAGTTGACCACAAGGATGCAGAGTTGCTCCCCATCAGCCCTGCTTCACTCCAATAGCATCCCTCCCCAGCCCACAAACACCGGTTGCTGGATGTGACTTTAAGTCTGTGAACGCAGACTACCCTTAGAGGGCCACTGTTCTCAGGGCTCAGAGAAAGACAGTGGGTTTTTCTCTAATTAGCTAACCCTTCTACAATGTATTCTTTTGCTATATTTGTATCAAATTCATTAGGTATCCAAAATGATTATGTTCATTTACACTGATTTTAGTTTTCTTGGAAAAACCAAGCTTTTAACCTAAAGCTGTAATATATAGGCATTAAATAATTGAAAAAGAAAAGGTTGTGAAATTACTACTTTACAGTGAGAACATCTTAAAATCATGAAATCAATGAAATGTTTATTTCTCTACTAGTGATTTTGTGGTTTCATTATTTATATTTCTTTAATACATCTGAAATGTGTTTTGGTGTACAATATGAGGTAGGGGTCAACTTTAATGTTTTTCTAAATAATTTTATCATCTTGACATCTTAAGTTATTTTCCCCCACTGATGTTACCACATACTATATTATACACTATACAGGATTTATTTTTCTGCTCTATATTCTCTTTCATTGTGCTGACAGTCTGTAAACCTTGCCCTAAATTAGTGCTTTGCTTCTTGTGTGTATGAATAATTTATAAATAAATGTGATTGGGGGACATGATCTTAAAAAATTTTTAAAACAAGGTACATGATTAGTTTCAAAGACAATAAAGCTAGTCAATAAACACAAAGTCTGACAGATTTTTAAATTATACTTCTTTACGGCTATAATAATATTAGACTCTTGTACTCTTTAGTACACCCCAAATTCACCCTGAATCCTGGCGGAAGGAGGAGGGTTAGCTACCAAAATATAGCCTGAACTTTATTACAGATAATATTGTCTTGTTGCATGGACTTTGAATATTTGGAGTATCTATTACTTAATTCTGTTCGTTTTCTTTGTTTCTCAGTTTTTCTGAGAAACTATAAAAAGAAATTTTAGAGTAATATGCCTCTTATAACACATAAAGATGGGATTTAATCAACTAGCTAACTGATGATCCCCTTGCTTGTTAATGATCAATTTAACATGTATAAGCCCATGGGTGGCAGGGATCCATTTATTGTAGTTCATCTTTTTACTTCCTATTGAAACTGGTACACATTCTGAGTGTTTGATATAAATTGAACAAAACTTGAACTGTTGAATTTTATGCTTGTACCATGAAAGCTCCAAGAAGTCTGGCTCAAAAGTGATTGGTTTGTTCATTTTAATATTTAACCTTGAGAATATTTGTACCCTGGATGTTTTAGTCTCTTAGCCAATTCCCACCTATGTCAGTCTAACCTTTGGCAGCCCAACACAGTGTGTTAAACATGGCATGAAAATTCATGTTCCTTTAAAAAGAAGCTAATCATATTTAATGCTTTGTGTAGGTTATTTCCTTCAATCCCTAACATAAGCATAAGGGAGGAGTTATTATCTTAAATTTAGATAGGGAAACAAGTCAGGGAGGTTAAATAATTTGCTAAATGTCCCACCACTAGTGGGGATCACAAAACTGTGTGACATGTGTGACTCCAGAATGATATTCTAGTTAACTGGCTTCCGAAAAGAACCCGGTCTTTGTCATAGACTTCCTTTAGTGTTTAGCATACAGGTGACATAGGAATGTCTAGTTTCGTTGAGTCTCCAGTAGCCTGTTGATGTCCCTGAGGAAATTTTTAAAAACTACATGAGGTTCAAAGAATTTTCTAGGGACACGGCTGCAGAACAGTGGCCTTCCTTTTGTGGTTGCAGCTTTACCTTGTCCTGCAATTAGAACCAGAAATTTCTTTCTTGGATATTATGGAATGTGCGTTGCTGTAAATGAAAAAAATGGAGAACCTGCACAGCGGATTTTAGAAAAAGTACCCAGATTTTTTTGTTGTTCTAGTAGAAGAGAGATCCATTTCATATTTGGGAGCATTCCAGTTAGTTTTTAAAGATGGAAATGTAATTAAATCAGCAAGATAGGGCAATATTTTGTGTTAATGAAGGATGTTCCTCGTCCTTAGAAATGTATGAGCCGGAGAACAAGCGTTTTAGTACTAAAAGTCTTCCTGTTCCTGCTGTGCTCCATCGTTCTAGATTAAGTGTGTACTTTGGCTCTCTGGTTTCTGCAGCATCCATAATATGTGACTCTATTTACCTATATGTGCTTTGCCTTGCATGTTCTGTTTCCCCAGATTTGTGAAGAAGATATTTTAAAGCTCATTTATTTTCCCCATTTGGTTGTCAGTAGCATGAAAAGCTGCTAAAGGCGTGGTCAGAGCCAGCATGGAAATGTGAAGGCCTGAAAGCTTAAAGGGAAAGAGAAAGTTTTTACTGTCCCTGGCTGCCAGAGTGATGTGTTCATATCAAAAATCACAAAATTTCACTGTGTTGTATTCACAGCATTCTATTTCTTGCTCTTTTTAAAAAGACAATTAAAAGGAGAAAGTGTTGAATTTTTTATATGTGGTTTTGAAATCTATCTTTATATTTTAATCTTAAAACGTGTTTTATTTACTGGATGTCCTTGTTTTGGATAGTTTTGTTTTGTTTTGTTTTTTTCTCCAGGCAGTAATATTCTGTTTCTGAGGAAGCTTTCTGTAATGTTATATTCGTGAAATCTACAATAATCTAATGGTTTTTCTGCCACATTGTTTAAAAACAACATTTAAAAGAAAAATTTAGAGGCTTTTTAAAACAAGTTTTTCGTTCAGAATTTAAGCCTTAGTACTACTTTGGTGTATTTTCACCTAAGTTCCATTTTGTAAGTTTCCTGGTATTTTATTGAAAACTGGTTTTGTCTTATTTGAACCCATCCAGATCAGTAAGATTGAGGCATTGCACAGATGGTCTTTCATAGGACTGTGGCCCAAATGTTAGTTCTGTGACCAAATAAAGACCAGTATGGACTGATGCCTGACTTGGGAGCAAGGCACATTCCCACTGTTCATGGAGATTTACAGATTGTGCGTGCTTTCGGGGAAAGACCAACTGAATACAGAGGTTTTGAAGATGTAACTTTAACACTTGAACTGTTTAGGAATTACTCAGTATAGCCACCAGTTTAAATAAATTACCTTGAGTCTTTATCAATATTGGTTGCAGTCCCAGGGGACTATTCTTTTTTGACTTTAGCGCTAATTTTCCATGTTGGTTAGTGATACAGATTACCTGTGATTCCCAGATGTAAATCAGATTGCATCTAGGTTTGCCACTCTTTTTCTTTATTGCATAGTGCTGTGTAGCCTGAGGGTCACTCTCAGATTTTTCTTTTTAATAGTAATAACAGCAGGCCATAGTCTTTTCAATAAGAAGTGCTAACTTCCTCAGGAAAACAGAAGTTTGGTATGCATTGTTACATAACCTAGTTTCTCTGGTGTTAAAATTTTAGTATTTAAGAGCTATTGTGAAGTCTTTGTACAGAACTGTGGGCCCCTCTGTTTTCCTGTCTTTGGGTAAGGAGATGGCATCTTTGTCCACATCCCCATGAGAAAACACAGTGATGGCTGGACTGAGTGTCATGAAGCTTCAGGCACGGCTCCCTGGTATTGGTTTACTCTAGGCACTGAACATTGTTTTAGGTAATAGTTCATTGGAATGGACACCTGAGTAGGATTACCAAATAAAAAAAGAGAGCACTCAAGTAAATGTGAATTTCAGGTAAACGACAAGGTATATTTACACTAAAAAGTTATTTATTCATAAATGAATATTTATCACATTTAACTGGCTGTCCAATATTTTATTTGGTAAATCTGGCAACTCTACACCTAAGATTTCATATAAAATAATGTCATTGTGGGGGGATGAGAAATAGTTCCCCCTTCTTATTCTTCACCTAAACCTTTAAGGTTACAAAGCCTTCACTTCATAATTGTTTCTACTATGATATCTTCCCATACATCAGAATTGAAATGTTTGTAACTGACATTTAGCTCATTTTTTTCACATGCCTGACAACAATCCCTGTGGGCTTTGGGGGCTTCTGTAATCACAGTATCATTTTGGTAAGGCCCAGCCACAGGCAGGTGGGCAGCAAGGGGGTGACGTCCTGACCGCTCCTGATATCCTTCCCCTCCCCTACCTACTTCCTATTCTTCACTCTGTTTACCGCCCTATCCTCACCTCCACTGGAACCGCAGACTCAGCGTTCACATTCGTCCGTTCTCAGAGTGATGTCCCTGGGCAGCTGCAGGCATGTAAACCTTCTGGCACAGTTCAGCGGGGTGCTTGGGCCAAAGCATATGACTATCTTCATTCTCTCAAGATCTCAAAGAGTTCTCATATGAAGTTATTGACGTGACTCAGAGAACAAAAGGGGGGTTGGTAGTGCATGTTGTAAGAGAGGGGTCAAAGATTGGAAAGGAGTTGGGAGAATTAAGTACTTTTAGTATCTTCTGAGACTTTAACAATCAGTATCCAAAGGAGAAAGAGCAGAGCTAACAATCCCTAGTGAGGGTGCTGATTGTGGGAATTCAGACATTTTCTCCACAGCATTGCTAATATCATTTGATAATAAAAATTAGTCTTTTCTGAAACTTATATAAAACAATATTGAATGTCAACTATAACTTAAATAAATAAATAATTTGAAAATAAAATAAAATTTAGTCTTGTATGAACCTTTTACAAAAGGAAGCTTTTATTTCCAAAGGACTTCATTAAAAGTGTAAAGGCCATACTATGAATTAAGGATGACACACTCTGTTTTGAATTGCATTTCCTGCTAATTCTGATTAGAGGCATTCTTCCCGGACTAGGGTGAATTCAGTTCCAGTGTTTGCTTGTAAAACTGAATCCAGTCATTGTATTTGCAGCTTGGCTTCCTGCCTGGTATTAAAGTACAGAGCAAACTTCAACTAGTTTCTCCCTATGATTCTATGTCCTCCATAAACAGCAGGGAAAGAAAAGGGGAAAACCCAAAGGGTGACTGAGTTCATTTACTTACCATGCCAGAGGGCAGCTTTTTGCTCCTTGTCATCACATGATTCTGTGGAGAATCCTGATATTCCAGTTACCAGAATAGGAGACAGCTTTAAAATTAAAAAAAAAAAAAAGACTGATCTCTCTCTTTATGGTTCTAGCTTTAGCATTAGCTGTTCAATAAACCCACTTCTACTTTGCTAACAAATATAGGGAAAAATAGAAGATTTTATGTTGCTCCCTCTTTTCAAAGTTTTGTGTATAAAGAAAGAACTTCTATAAGGAGCTGCTGTCACTAGGCAGGAATGTGGCACTGCAGGCTGGTCTAACCTGACTGTGCCCACTGAGTTGCCCTGGAGCCCGGGGTCCTACAGGCTCTCCTGGATTTGTGGGTAAGATCTGCAGGGCTCACCTTTCTCCCTGGAGTAACAGGAAATGATTCAGTATGCTCATTGTAACTCCAAGCACCCTCATGATGACACTTGACAAAACTTGACAGAGTGTGCATTAAAAAGGATTGTTTCTTCATTAAATGGAAGGGGATCCAGAAGGATACAGTGACATCACCCTGGGTGTCCTTAGGAATCATTTATTTAGTGTCACTGCCCAGAGTTAAATTTAGTGCCTCTTAATTTGGAGAAAAGACAGAAAGGGAGGATGGCCCACTTGGTGGCTGTATGTAGGGTCTGCTTTCTCACACTGAGGTAGTGCCACACAGTACTGAAATGAGTGTGGAAATGATGCCTGAGGCCACGTGACACCATCTTGCAGCATGTGTATCTCTTGCTGCCCTGTTTTTATTATTTAACTCTGGTCTAGCCCATTGAACTAGAGCCAGGTTATCTTTTCTTCAGATTTAGTTTTATATAATTAGAAAAACTTTGAATGTTTAGTTGAATAAATACCAATAAATTTTCAGTTTACTAACAAAGAATAAAGAGTCCTACTACCTTGCTACTACTTTGCTAGGTGCTGAGAGAAAAAATCAGATCATTTAAGACACAGATTTTGCTCACAAGGAAATTACAGTCTTCTTTTGGGTAGAAGTCTTAAAATCCAGTCTTCTTTTGGGTAGAAGTCTTAAAAACCAGTAAATTGTCATGTTGTAGCAGAACATGAACAAGAAGAAAAAATTGGGTTCCTGCTTTCGTGTTTTATAGAGATGGTACATTCAGTTTCCTGGTGTTCAGAGGAATCAAATGTGCAGAAATGGAGAAATGGTTGACAAGATCCCCAAAGCTAACCATAGAGTGCTGCAGGTTAACTGAACATCCAGGAATACTAACAAGGCAGTGCTTAAAGAGGCCAAAATGAAGCAATCAAAAACAGTTCTGGTTTCCAGTTTCTGATATGACATATAAGGAACTTGGAAGTCATCGCTCTTATTTTCTCAAGAAAAAAAACTGAACAAAAGAAATCAAATCTTTGAGATCCAACAGAGGTCTTAGGGCACATCACTGCCCCCCAAATTGGAGAGACAGACAAAAGGATGCAGAGAATCACGGCTTCCCAGAGCAGAAGTTGAGGCTCAAGAACACCAACTGGAACCAATACCAATGTAAAATAACTTCAGCTGTAATAGAGAAATTCTGGAGACTCAGTGTGAACAAGCTTGAGAGTTAAAAACTTCAAGGGGCCCCCGGTCTTGGGAGGTGGTAGTGGGGAGAGGGGTACTTTAGTGAGCTTTATCTCCAAAAGCCCTACCAGTTCTCACAGTGAAGATCAGAGAAAAATTTCCTCATGCTTCCAGCAGGTGGAAGGGAAAAGTAGCCCATTTGGAAGTAATGCCACAGCATTCTGTTCTTCTTAACAAGGCCTGCCCTCAAGAGAAACTATTTAACCAGAGCCTATCCTATTGAGTTTTTATCTGTGCACAGTTTAACTGATGGGAAGGGAAATACCCAGCTCCTCATGGCTCTAGTCTTTCTGTCTCACTTAATGAGGGGAAAGGCTCAGAAACAGTTTTGAAGGTCATAGTTTAGAGGCATAGGCCCATTGAAAGACTGAAACCTAATCATAGGCTTAAGAACATTCCCCCTCTTCACACAACCTTACCACCACATCAGTAGAGCTCCTGCATAACAGCAGAGGAATACAACTGAAAGAACCATCTGTCTCAGACCTTATTTAAGAAAAAGTCTCTAGGGAAGTGAAAAGAAAACGGGAAACAAAGACACCAGTGAAAATTTTTGCTCTGACAACTATAGTTACAACAAACAGTAAAGACAGAGTAACTCCTAGCCTGATAAACATAGAACCTCAAGCTAAAAGCCTATATACCTCAGTTCCTTTTGACCCAGTGTATCATGTTTCGCTTTCAGCAAAAAATTATAAGACATTATAAAAGCAAAAAATTATAGTTCAGATTAAGTATTAGAAGTATTAGAACCAGATTAGGAATTTAAAACAACTATGATTAATATGCTAGGGACTCTAAAGGAAAAAGTGGACAACATGCAAAACAGATGGCTAATATAAGCAGAGAGATGGAAACTCCTTAAAAAGGATCAAAAGGAAGTGCTATTTAGAAAATTAAAGTAACAGAAATGAATGTCTTTTATGAGCTCATCAGTGGAACGGAGATGGACAAGGAAAGAATCAGTGAGCTTTCAGAAATGTCAGTAGAAACACCAAAACTGAAATACAAAGAGGAAAAAAAAAGAAAAGAAGAAAAGGAACATAATATCCACTAACTGTGGGACAATTACAAAAGGTGTAACGTACACGTAATGGGAATACCACAGAAGAAAGACAGAAAGGAAAGGAATATTTGAAGCAATATAATTACTGAGAATTTTCAAAATGATTGATAGACAACAAACTATAAGTCAGAATTCTCAGAGAACATCAAACAGAATGAATAAAACAAAATTCTATATACCTAGGCATATCATATTCAAATGCAGAATATCAAAGACAGAGAAAAACATCTTGAAAGAAATCCGAGGTGGGGAAAACACTGTACCTATAGAGAAGCAAGGATAAGAATTGCATCAGACTCTTTGGAAACCATGCAAGCAAGAAGAGGGTATAGTGAAATATTTAAAGAATCTAACAAAAGTATCCTTCAAAAGTAAAAGAGAAATAAACACTAGCTCAGGCAAACAATATCATAGGGAATTTCTCAACAGTAGAACTGCCTTGCAAAAAAAATAGTAAATTCTTTAGAAAGAAGAAAAGTGATGTAGGTCAGAAACTAGTTCCACATAAAGAAAGGAAGAACATTAGAGAAAGAATAAATGAAGGGTAAAGAAAATATGTTTCTTGTTTTAAAAATATATTTCCGAATAATCTAACAGATAGTTTGTTCAAAATAATAGCAACAATGTATTTGGTGATTTTAACATATATAAGTGAAAAGAATGACAGCAATGTTATAAGGGACAGGAGGGACCAATTGGAAATATTTTGCTGTAAGGTATGTGCACTAGCCATGAAGTGATACAGTGTTATTTGAAAGTGTATAGGGCCGGCGGAGTGGCGCGATGGTTAAGAACTGGCTTGGGACGCCAGAAGGCCCTGGTTCAGATCCCACATATGAGGGCAGTTACACTGCCCTCTACAGCTAAGATGCCAAACAACAGCTCAGCCTGGAACTGGGCTGCCGTGAGTCGCCTGCGACGGCGTGGGCTGCGGCCCCTGTGGCAGTGGGTTGCCATGGGCTACCGTGTGTAGCCAGCAGCCAGCGTGAGCGGCCAGCAGCCGCAGTGAGCGGCCGTCCAGAAGCCAGCGGCTGATCTGCCTCGCCCGGGAAGAGCACAATGATGGTGCCAACTTGGGCCAGTGAAGCAACACCCTCCACCACTAGACTGAAGAACAAAAGGACAGCAGCTTGTGTGTTCCCCTTCCCCCAATTCCCCAGCACTGTTCCCATCCCCCCCAATTCCCCAATAAAAATCTTTTTTTAAAAAGTGTATTGAATTAGTTAGAAATGTATATTGTAAACTCAAGAACAACCCCTAAAAAAAGTTGTTAAAAGAAAATATAATTGATAGAGAAGAGAAAAATAAAATACCCAATTAAAACCACAGAAGACAGAAACAGTATAAGACACTAATAGAAACAAAGGAACAAGAGCAACAAATAGAAAACAGTAATTAAAGTGGTAGATATTAATCCTACTTTATCAATAATCACTTTAGAAAGTGATCTGAATTGACCAATTAAAAGAGACTGACAGTGAAAAGAAAAAACCAACACCCAACTATATGTTGTCTATAAGAAATACACTTTAAATAAAGAGACACATTAAAAATAAAGGGATGGAAATGTTGGTGGAATGTAAATTGGCACAGTCACCACTATCAAAAACAGTATCGAGGTTCCTTGAACAATTAAAAATAGAACTACCATATGATCCAGCAGTCCCACTTCTGGGTATTCAAAGGAAATGAAAACACTAATTTGTAAAGATATCTGCACCCCCGTATTCGTCGCAGCATTATTTACAATGTCCAAGATATGGAAAACAACCTAAGTATCCACTGATGGGTGAATGGATAAAAAAAGAGGTGGGATATAAATATATACAATGGAATACTATTCAGCCATTAAAAAAAGTGAAATCCTGACATTTGCAACAAATGGTTGGACCTTGAAGTCATTATGTTAAGTTAAGTAAGTCATACAGAGAAAGACAAATACCATATGATCTCACTTATATGTGGAATCTTCAAAAAAAAAGAAAAGCCAAACTTATAGCTTTATTGATTTCTGTTCTTGCCTTTATTATTTCCTCCCCTCTGCTTGTTTGAGTTTATTTTGCTTTTTTTGTAGGTCATTATTGAGTTGAAACTTTTCTCATGCATGCATTTACTGCTATAAAATTCCCTCTCAGCACTGCTTTATGTATATCCCACCAATTTTAATGTGTAGTATTTTCATTTTTGTTCAGAAGAGTGCATTTTTCGATTTCCCTTGATACTTTCTCTTTGATTCAAGGATTTTTTAGAAGTTGTTAGTTTCCAAATGTGTGGAGATGTTTCTATTAATTTTCTATGAATCAAAAACTAAAAAGTAGTTTTTACCTTAAAATTGAATACCTAATATGGTAAAGTACAGATTTGTGGCACATGAAATATACAAATTAATTAAAATTGATAATTAAATATACATTGATTAGCTCTGCAGTGCACATTAACACAAAGAGGGGAAGAAAATAGAGTAATGTAAGTAGTTGATGTTTTACACTATCAGTTTTAATAAAAATGTAAAAATGATAAAAGGACTGATTAAAATTATTTTAAGAAACAACTGGAAATATTCTATCCTGTGTATTTAAATACCCTAACTATCCTTTGTGTTTAAATATACATTACCCAGGTTAAATTTCAAATGCATGTGTTCTATAATTTTGATCATTCAGAAATACCAGTCTCCTGTTTTCCAGTTCTTGGTCTAGAAAACAGTGGAGAACGCCTCCCCTCCACCCCCAAATCTTAGATGGTCATGATCTAACCTAGAGTAAACAAGTGGTATACTCAGTTCAATTTTATATCTTTTACCTCTGCATTACTTTAACTTTCTCCCACTCTGCACGCAGGATCATTAATTTATTGTCCTAAAGCACAGATTTCAGAAGATGTTATGTATTTACTCTTAGTGGAAAAAATTAGAAAATATGTTAGAAATGAGTCTAGCCATAGCATTCCATTACTTAAAATAACCATTCCAAGATAGGAATGACTTCCTGAAAGAACTAAAAAAATTCATTCCAACATATACCTGTTGGTGCCTATCATGTGCCTCGCACTCACTGCATGCTATATGAAGTGGAAAAAAAATAAAGGATGTAATTCCAGTCCCTCATATCACTAAAATCTTATTGAGGAAATAGGCACATTCCACAGAAGGAACTGGGGACATAGATACTTGCCTATAATAATGTAGTCTAATAACTTTTCATTTGGACTATCAACAATTTAGTAGCTTGATAAGAATTTTTTTTAATTCTGTACTGTTGACAGCTAGAGTATAATCAGACTCAGATTCCCTCCTGCATGCATTGCATTTTAATGGAGGTGATAATAATTGGGATTGGTAGTCAGGGCATGTTTATTCTTTGGGCTATATGATGTGGCTTCCCCCATGAAGGGAGACCTGTGATATTCTGTATATAACTTTTCTCCTCTCAGTGGACAGTGAGAGGAGGGATTGGATATCAAGTCACTCTGTGTATGTGAAATTTTATTGGAATTGGTAAAAATCACAGTAGCATGGAAAGTATATTACAATGTCACAACAAAGCAATTGTGGACAGTTCTCATCTACCAAGTAAGAATGTTAAGATGTTTCAAGCATTATAATGAGTTTTTATATGGCCCCACACAGGTGCCCACTTCTTAAAGCTCCCTAATGTAACTCCTGTTACGTTATCTTTTGTCAGCTAGGGACAACTTTCTGTCACTGCTAGGCCAAAAAGAAGACAGCTAATGCAAAATAACCTGTAAGCCTAGTGACCTCAAGCACAGAGCAGTGATCTGAGGGCAGTGTGACCTCAGATAGGTTCTGAGGGGGCTGGACAGGTATGTGTTTTCTGAGTCACTGGTTTAGCTTGCCATGCCGATTGTCCTACACTGATTCTCATCCTGCCTCTACCCACTCTGCCCACTCACTGGCCTCATTCTCCCAGGGAGATGCTGGGTATGATCTTGTGCTCTAACTGCAGGGTGAGTAGCACCTCCCAAGCCAGAAATGTCATCTGACACCAAGATATTTCGGCTGAAACATTTCTGCTTTTTGTTTTCTGTAGCACATGTATTATAGTAACATATCTGGCCTTTTTATTACTTGAAGAATGAAGTCCTGTGGTTAGACATAGACAAGTAATACCCAAACTACATGTTGTAATTTAAACCTATAGCTGAATGTTTAGGATTAGAAGTTGTCACAGGTAATTATAGTGGTAGAAATGAATAAAGCTTAGTAAGTTTAAATTAGATTGTTTGCATGTCCCTGACTTTGCTACTTTTTACTTTCTGAACCCAGAGGCCACACCCTTAAAGTACGAATGGGTTATTTCCCAAAAGTTCCTTTCTCAGAACTTAGACTACATTTGTCCTAAGAAAGTAGTAGAAATCATGGTTCCATTCCCGGGCCAGCTTCCAATAGTCTGTTTCGCACTAATGCATTCTAACAGTTCACTGATAATGGAACTTCAGATACCCTAAACCACATTTATAATATTATTTCTCTGAGAAAAAGAATTTTAAATCGAAGTCCAGATGCTACAGACGTATCTGTCCCCATGGAGTGGGGAGAATGAGAGGGATAGGGGAAAAGGAGAGAACTCTGGGTATTTGGGGACAGGCATGTCTTAATATTTGGAAAAACATTCCTGAACACTGATACATTAAGTCTTTATGCCTTCTTAGACAAGATACCTATACAGGCCAACCACTGCTTATCTGCACTAAACTGGCAACAAAAGGCATTTGCAGGGAGATTATGAATGGCAGACAGTAAAGGATAATTTCTTTCATGCTAATCTGTACACATTTGGTTATTTCCTAAATTGGAAGCAAATCGGAAACTTGTACAATATTTGATGCATATATTTCTCATTTTTCAAAACATGTTAAGCTGCATCATTGTTACTATGTTAAATTATAAATAACCAATGGACAGAAACTAGTGTTGGCATAACTCTTCCTGTGTAGCCTAAATGAGACACTACATGGCTGTTTTAAATTCCTAATTTATATTTTTTAGCCAACATTGTGTATAGATTCATTTCAGTTTGAAGTTGGTGTACCTTTGGTGTATTATTAAAGACACCTAAGATATTTTTACATATGTATCAAACTTTTGAGTTTTATAATTGGTTTAAGGAAGCCAGTTTTATACTTTGATGCTTCTCTTGCAGAAAAGTGCTATTCTGGGTGCAGTTCTAATATTCTTAAGAACAGACAGAGCTCTTTTCTACAACTTGGATGCAAACGTTTATATCCTGCAAATGTTAATCGTATGCCATGAGCGTTTATGCAGCTGCAATTAAACACAAATTATTTCCCTCCAAAAAAGGAAAGGTCCTGTAATGTCCTAATTCCAGTAAAATACCAGTAGATAATGGGCAAATTAAGGTCTCACAGAACTTATGGATGATTATTGTCTTTAGAAACCCAGTTTGAATTCCACATTAACCTTATAGCAAGCCAGTGAAATATGCATTGTGCATCTTGTGCAGTGTCTGACCCTCATCTGTAGATTTAACATCTATTGTGGTTGTTGGTGATGTAGTTTGTTTGAGGCTTTAAGGAATATTTGCTCCTGTTTATCTAGTTTGTCACTCGTTTATCATGGAGTATTCCTTTAAACAATTAGCTGTGTAAAAGAAAAGGAAAATATAGCAGTTTGGGCTTAAAGAAAAAGTGAAAAAAAGTCACTTGTATGAATAATGGACATTTTTAAGTTACACAGGTTTTTTAATAACCACAATTCAGTACTGAACACATTTGTTGCATTTAATTACCTGTACCTGTATTCTAGTGTTCCATCTTGACTAAAGATGCTTATTATATTTTTTAAAAAGTAATTTTACCCTGCCTGGATATAACTGTCTAATTTGACTTATACATATGCATTCCGTGCTTTGTACAGCCCAGTCGACCTGAGATCAGTCACCTGGACATCCATTGTATACCTCTGCTTCCCCATCTGTAAAATGTCCATGCCAGCATAAATACACAATTATATGTTCTCCCAAAGAGGGGCAGTCCTGATAACTGGTGAGGTCTTTAATTTTTATGCAGTGGTAGTGTCAACGAAAAACATCCAGCCTAAGAGAAAACTTATAAGAGTTTATTTGAGCCAAACTGACAATTGCTGGGAAGCAAAATCTCAACGGATTGAGAAAATGCTCTGCAAAATGGCAGTTTGCAGCTTATTTTATACATAAAATCAAAGGAGAAAGGTTACATGAAATCCATTGGTGTTGGATTAAGGGGGTGGGAGAAAGCAAAGTGGGGAAACCTCTGGGATTGGATAAAAGTAAATTGGAGAGACAGGTACTTCTTTTACATAGGTGGGTGCAGGATAGCTAACAGTTCACTTTTTACAGCATCTAGGGATGGTAATCAGGAGAAAAGCATAATAAAGAGGAATTTTGCAGTTTTCAGCTCTGGTTAGGAAAAAGGATTACTGACATTTCAAAGATGTTATCTTAGGTGCAAAAAGACAATAGACGGCCCACTGAAAAGGCACAGATTAATTTTATGAAGGAAGCTCAAGATGTGACTTCCCGCCATGGCTCAGTTGTGAAATTTTTTTTTGCTCACACCATCTTATGTGGTTATTTTCAGTCTCTTGAGCTTGTCAGGTTAATATGTGGCCCCTTTTCCATCCACAGTAGTTAAGATAGGGGTCTCAGTACAGTTCGACATGGAAACATCCCCTCTGCTTGTTTGGAGTGGGTTTAAAGATGAGGTTAAGGGGTAGCAGCCTATGGTGCCATGTTCATGGGCTCTTGTTTCACTTGTGAAGAAATGAAGTAAAATATTGGGTTGTCGGGAAAGTCATGACGTATTTTTTTCTATGTTCTTCGTTTCAAAAATGTGTCATGACTTCTCCGACAACCCAATAAATTATGAAAGAAGTCTTGGTAGGAAAGACTCTATATGGTAGCATCTTTATCTTCCATGGTCCAAGTACAAGTTTTCTCTGTCAGATCAAGTTGTCTTTACCAAATACAAACAGAAACTTCAATTGTTGATTTTACTGTTATGTAACCTGTGAATGACTACCTTGTGATAAGAATAACATTTTACGTAATTGTATGTGTCTAACATGAAATGCTTATGCCCTTTGAGGAAAATAGACACAGATATTACCTCGTAATGTGGTAAAATTTCCTTGCTTATGTTATTTTGATAGGCCACATCTAATAAAATTTCAGGTGATCTTCTCAAAAGTGGTCATTCTTGGGCCGGCCGAGTGGTTCAGCTGGTTAAGAGCTCGCTCAAGAGTTTGAGCTCTGAGCAACAGCGGTTCGATGCCAGCCCGAGCTGAGCTGCCGCTAAGCTGCCAATAGGTAGCAGGATGGCTCAGCTTAAAAAAAAAAAAGTGGTCAATCTTGTTGGCTGAACTAAAGACCATTTTTCCTCATATTAACACTCTTTCTTAGACTATGAAATGCAAATGTCAATGTGAAACTTGACATTTGCCCAACTCTCCTGATAGAAATTGCCGTTCTTTTACCTTGTGGGATATTTACAGAAGCTTGACTGTTCTTTCCAAATGTATCTTTTCACACATAGTACTGGTGAGTCAAGGGGACGACTTCTCTCCACTGGGTGTACAGATTCTTAGGGCCCAGCATTTTTTCTAGAAGTCCTCAAATTAACCACTTAAAGTTCCATTCTTGTATCTTTAGGTGCCAGGCAACCAACTTATTCTTTTTCTCTCCAACATACTGCTGCCCTCTTGCATGTAGCAGTTCCCTTTCGATTCTCAATTTCCTGAAAAGCCTCCCAGTTTCAGGTAAGAAGTTCAAACTGTACAGGCAGTTTCCCATAAATCTCCTGGGTTTGCTCAGAGACCAAAGTCTAAGAACCCCAATGTAATTGCTTTTACGTATTACACCAGAATTACAGACTTACCACCAACATGTTCATTATGACTGTTTGCCTACTACTGATATTTTGGTCTGTTTTCTACCTTTCTACTTTTCAGTTGCCCATAATGGCCATTTATGACTTTCCTAATCAGAAAAAATTCCTTTACCACATAAGAGTTAATATCTTTGTGTGTTTTCGTCCAAAGAAATAAGCCTTTCACTTTAAACAGTCCCTCTAGACTTCTTGCTATAAAATGAAACTAAGTCAATTCTTTTGTGCCCAGAGGGTGTCCTTTCTAAGTATTGTGTTAGATTGCTTAAGGCAGGTTCGATCAAACCCAGCTTCTCTATTCCTGGCTCTCTAATCTTGGAATCTGTCTCCACTTCAATTTCCTCAACTTTAAACTTGTGAAACTAACAGCACCTACTTGGTATGATG
Source organism: Hipposideros armiger (assembly GCF_001890085.2). Classification (NCBI taxonomy): domain Eukaryota; kingdom Metazoa; phylum Chordata; class Mammalia; order Chiroptera; family Hipposideridae; genus Hipposideros; species Hipposideros armiger. Next base: position 506,117 of record NW_017732166.1, read on the forward strand.
GGCATAATGAATGGTTCATTGAGGTAAAGCATGCAGAGTATATGGCAGGATGCCTGGCATGGAACAAGTGCTTCATAAAATCTTTGCTGGTTTTAATTATGACTTGAACAGTACATGCATTCAAATCAAACTCGAGGCATGTCCCCAGTTTACACTAGTCTCTTAAGGATGGGACATGGTCTGAGAAATGCATTGTTAGGTGATTTTGTCATTATGCAGTCATCATAAAGTGCACTTAACACAAACCTAGATGCTAGAGCCTGTTACACCCCTAGGCCGTATGGTGTAGCTGATTGCTCCTAGGCTGTAAGCCTGTACAGCATGGTACTGTACTGAATACTGTAGGCAACTGTAACACAATGGTAAGTGTGTATCTAAGCATATCTAAACATAGAAAAGACCATTGACAATATGATAAAAAAGATAAGAAATGGTACACCTTATAGGGTAACTACCATGAATGGAGCTTGCAGGATTTGAAGTTGCTCTGAGTGAGCCAGTGAGTGAATGGCAAATGAATGTGAAGGTCTAGGACATTCTTGTACACTAATGGAGGCTTTGAAAACACTGTACACTTAGGCTACACTAAATTTAGGAAAAAAATTTCTTCAGTAATAAGTCAACCTTAGCTCACTGTAACTTTTTTTATTTTATAAACTTTTGCTTTTACTTTCAATTCTTTTGTAATAGCACTTAGCTTAAAACATAAATACATTGTACACCTATACAAAAAATATTTTCTTCCTTTATATCCTTATTCTATAAACTTTTTCTATTAAATTTTTTTTTCATTTACTATTTAAAATTTTTGTTAAAAACTAAGACACAAACACACACATTAGGCCAGGCCTACACGGGACCAGGATCATCAGTATCAGTCTTCCACCTCCACATTTTCTCCCACTGGAAGGTCTTTAGGGGCAATAACACGCATGGAGCTGCCATCTTCTATGGTAAAAATGCCTTCTTCTGCAATACCTCATGAAGGTCCTGCCTGACGCTCTTCTTGAGGAGGTAGCACTACATTATATCACCTACAAAGTCACTAAGCAATAGTTTTTCTGCTCCATTATAATCTTATGGGCTCACTATTGTATATGTTCCATCATTGACTGAAATATCGTTAAGCAGTGCATGACTGTACTAGGGCTTGTGAAGTGTTGGTTGTATCTGTGTGGCAGCATATCAAATATAAGTGTTTCTCTACTTAAGTATTGTATTTATTTCAGAGTATCAACCTGGAAAATCCAAGCACAGTTACTCTAACATCCTGACATTTAATCCCAAAACTTCCTCATTACCTTGCTTCCTCACTTACCTGGAGCCTTTCCCTCAATCCAACTCCCTCTGAGCCATACCCTCCTCAAGCCGTGCCTCATAATTCTCCTTCCCTCAGCAACTTGAAAAACTAGTCAATGGCCCTTTGCACATTGTACATTCTTTTTTCAGCCCATTGCATTTGATCATCAACTGCATTACTCTTCTATGATTGGCCACTCAGTAGTAAATTCCTGACCAACTAATTTTTAAATCCATTGGCTTTTTCCAGGTTGCATCCTGTTTGACTTCTCTGCTATTATTGATCTGGGATCTGACTGGCCTGGTTATGGTGTTCATCTTTGCCTCTCTCCCACCTCTCCCCTGCCTCACCCCTGCATTTTCTCTGCCTCACTACTGCTTCTCTCTTCTTCTCCTGCCTCACCCCTTCTCCTTTTCTGCCTCTCCTATAGGTCCCTCACACTATCTCTTTTCTGTGGGTTTCTCATATTATCTCTCAATGGCTGCTTGTCTCCTGCCCATTCAATATGTTAGGGTTAGCATGGAGTCTTAAGAAAAATGGTTGGCACATTACATTTCTTTTATTATATTAAATTAATTCTATTGGGTTGTCGGAAAAGTCATGACTCATTTTTGCAATGAAAAACAGAAAAATACGTCATGACTTTTCCAATAACCCAATATTAATATAAGTAAATGCTTATATAATAACATTGAAAAGTGTAATACTGAATTTTATTTCTGAAGCATGATTATAACTGTGACATATATTCAAAGAAAGAGATAAAGGAATTATACCAAAGTATTCATTGCAGTCTGCCTAATTAATTTTTTTATTTTTTTATTTTTCTGATTTTTCCAAGTTTTATATAATGGTCATTTATTACTTTTATAACCAGAAAAAGGTGTTGTTTTTTTCTTTCTACTATCCCTCCTTAATATGTATCTTGGAATGATCACATCCATGAAAGTATGGTTTCACCTAATTAAAACTGTAGTCTTAGACATATTTTCTTCTCTTTCTATTTGGCATTATATAATATAGAGTTCCCCATTCTGCTGAGTGGTATCTGTAGCCATTTTGTTAATTTCATAATATTACATTGGTTTAAAAGATACCCAATATTTTTTTTTAAAGATTTTATTGGTGGATTGGGGGAGGGGAACAGACAAGTTGCTGTCTTTTTTGTTCTTCAGTCTGGTTGTGGAGGACGTCGCTTCACCGGCCTATGTTGGTATTGCAGTCATTGCGCTCTTCCTGGGTGAGGCAGATCCATTGCCAGCCACTGGACAGCCACTCACGGAGGCTCTTGGCAGCTCACACCGGCTGCCAGCCACTCACGGTAGCTTTACGCCAGCCCACTGTAGCCTCGCTGCAGCCTACACCGACACTGGCCACTCACGGCAGCCCAGCTCCAGGTCAAGCTGTTGTTCACCATCTTAGCTATAGAGGGTGCAGTGTCACTGGCCTTAATGTGGGATCCGAACCCAGGCCTGATGCTCAGAGCTGGTGTCCCAAGCCAGCTCTTAACCAATGCGCCACTCGGCCGACCCAAAAGATACCCAATTTTAAATAACTTATTTATCTTAATACTACTTAATAACCAATGACAGTAGATAAGTTGAATTCTCAGTTTCAACACTGAGGTCATCTTATAATTAATTTTCTTAAGGGGTAAAACAAAAACAATTGACACAATCTGAAAATTTGGCAGTGCCTGGAAAATAGTCTTTGGAGGAAGGATTTCTCTCCACTCTTGGCCCTCACCCCAAAATATATAGGGCTCTCCACCTCAGGAGAAGGTCCAGGGTCAGTAAAGAAAAAGCTAACAAATGTCATTATCACCTGAGGTGATTGCTGGGTGTCAGAAGACTGCAGATGGCATGCAGTCCAGAACTGTCTTGACGTTGTGGTTGCTACTTTTTAATTTTGAAGGGAAAATGGATCTCTTTTCCCATTCATAAATTTATGAAGATTTGTTTAAAGAAAAAGAAGTTATAAAAATAAGGTTTTTCTTTTAATGTTTTGTTTTTATTACAAGACACACCTGTTTTAAGGATTTATAAGGCATGGCGGGAATATTTACTTATACTCTTTATTATAGTCCCATCTTCCACCCTTTCCAAACCTTACTTCTTACCATCTTTCCTCTTACCATCCATTCCAAATGCAAGTCAGGTCTAGTCTTTGTCCACTTTATTAGGAAAGTTTCTGACTGCAGTCTAGAAAGAACTTATCTCTATTTTGATTTATGACAATTCTTTTCAGAAAATACGCTTCTTGGTATTTGGAATCATTGTGCTAATTAGAAACAGTACTTTTCTGGTATTCTTTATCAGTGAATGAAAGCAATAAGCTAATACTCATCAAGGATGACTATATGTTTTGTTCTTTTATACACATGATTACATTAAATTTTCACAAAGCACAGGGAGAGATGTATGCCAGTGTCACAGGAGCCTTCTTGAAGCCCAAGTTTATCTGATTCCAATGTCCATATTCTCTTGTCACTTGTCATTCTGCCACCAGGTCATGTAACCTTTGGGGCTACTGTTTGTCCAAAGTAAATCAGGATTGTCAAATGCTCAGGGGTTGCCTATCTAGGTGGTAGGCTGCAAAGAGCTGAATCTTTATCTAGCATGCTATCAGGTTCTGAATTACATTCCTAAAGGCAAAGAAGCTCATTGTCTCTAAGCTGATCTAACTTTTTTCTCATTATTTAAGAGAATGGGCAAGTTCAAAAGTTTTTCATTCAAGTATTTCTGTAAGAGGACGTTTTTGTGGGAGTACTATCTTTATAAATTTTTTGTTGCTCTTGTTGGAAATAAGGAAGAAAATACCTATTTAACACCATCTCTGACTATTCCTTCATCTACCTGATCATTTTCTTGTTTACCTTTTTGTGTAATAAAATCTTCAAACTGTGAAAAATAGCTTAAGTTTAATTCCTTTAATATATAACCACTATTTAGTCCCTTTAGTAAATCACATTCAAATATTTACTTTTTATAGCTTGGTAATTAAGTATAATTCGTTGTATACATTTGCTTTTCTTAAATACAAAGACTTTATAAAAATAAAAAAGTTTGACATATATGAGGTGTGATCAAACAGTACAGCGAATATTTAAATATTAAAAATGTGTTACAGTAAAAAGCAAATTGCCATTAATCTCCCTCAAAATACTCCCCCTCACTTCGGACACACCTATCCCACCCTCTGGCAATAACCATTCTGTTCTCTGTATCTCTGAGTTCAGTTGGTTTTTTGTGGATTTTTTTCTTTTAGATTCCACATGTAAGTTAAATCATGTTATTTATAGCTGATTTGTTTCACTTACCATGATGCCCTCAAGTACCATCCATATCACAAATGGCAATATTTGTTCTCCTTTTTGTCTGAATAATATTCTGAATAATACATCCCCGTGAATGTTTTGTAACTGTCAATTTGTACTTCTTAATCCCTTCAACTTTTTCACCCAGCCCCTCAACCCCCCTCCCATCTGGCCACAATCAGATTGTTCACTCTATCTATGAGTCTATTTCTGTTTTGTTTGCTCATTTGTTTTGGTTTTTAGATTCCACATGAGTGAGATCATATGATATTTGTCTTTCTCTGTCTGATTTATTTCACTTAGCATGATATCCTCTAGATCCATCCATGTTGTCTCAAATGGTAAGATTTTATTCTTTTTAGGCTGAGTACTATTCCACATCTTTATCCAATGGACACTTTATCAATGGACACTTAGGTTGCTTCCATATCCTGGCTATTGTAAATAATGCTGCAATGAACATACAAGTGCATCTATCTTTATGAATTAGTGTTTTGTATTTCTATGGATAAATACCCAGAAGTGGAATTGCTGAGTCATAAGGTAGTTCTAGTTTTAATTTTCTAAGGAACGCCCATACTGTTTTCCATATTGGCTGCACCAATTTGCAATCCCACCAACAGTGCACCAGGGTTCCCTTTTTTTCCACATCCTTGCCAACACTTGTTTGTTGATTTATTGGTGATAGTGATTTTGACAGATATGAGGGATAGCTAATTGTGGTTTTAATTTACATTTCTCCAATGATTAGCGATGTTTAGTATCTTTTCATATGTTTATTGGCTATCTGTATATCATCTGGAGAAATGTCTATTCAGGTCCTCTGCCCATGTTTTAATTGGATTATTTTGGGGGGGGGGTTGTGTGTTTGTTTTTGTTATTAAATTGTATGAGTTCTTTATAAATTGTGGGTATTGACCCCTTATCAGATGTGTCATTGGCAAACATCTTCTACTCATAGGTTGTCTTTTCGTTTTATTGATGGTTTCCTTTGCTGTGCATAAACTTTTTAGTTTGATGTAATCCCTTTTGTTTTCTTTCCCTTGCCTGAGGTGATATATATAAAACAATAATATCAAAAGGTTTTATTGCCTATGTTTTCTTCTAGGAGTTTTATGATTTTGAGTCTTTAATCCATTTTGAGTTTATTCTTGTATATAGTGTAAGAAAGTTGTCTTTTTTAATTTTTTTGCCTGTATCTGTCCAGTTTTCCCAGCACCATTTGTTGAAGAGACTGTCTTTACACCATTGTATATTCTTGCCTCCTTATTGTAGATTAGTTGACCATAATCCTGGGTTTATTCTGGGCTCTATATTCTGTTCCATTGATATATCTGTATTTTTTTATGCCAGTACCATGCTGTTTTGGTTGCTATAGCCTTGTAGTATAATTTAATATCAAGTAGTATGATACCTCCAACTTTATTCTTTCTCAAAATTGCTGTGGCTATGCAGTGTCTCTTGTGGTTCTACATAAATTTTAGGATTATTTGTTCTAGTTCTGTGACATGCCATTGGTATTTCTATAGGGATTGCACTAAATTTATACATTGCTTTGGGTAGTATAGACATTTTAACAATGTTAATGCTTCCTATCCATGAGCACAGTGTTTACTTCCAATTATTTGTATCTTCATGCCAACACTTCTCATTTCTTGTCTTTTTAATAATAGCCAGTCTAACAGCTCTGAGGTAATATCCCATTGTGGTTTTTATTTGCACTTTCCTGATGATTAGTGATGCTGAGAACCTTTTCATGTACCTGTTGGCCATCTGTATGTCATCTTTGGAAAAATGTCTATTCATACCCTCTGTCTTTTTTAATTCAGTTGCTTGGGGGTTTTTTGTTTTATTTGTTTGTTTTGCTATTGAGTTGTATGAGTTCTTCATACATTTTGGATATTAACCATTTATAAAATAGACGATTTGCAAATATTTTCTTTCTCCTCTTAATTTTGTTAATTATTTCCCTAGTATAAACAGATTTTAGTTTAATGTAGTACCATTTGTTTATTTTTGTTGCCTTTGCTTTTGGTGTCAAATCCAAAAACTTATCACCAAGACATTGATGTCAAGGAGCCTACCGTTTATGTTTTCTTCAGAGTTTTATGGTTTCAGGTCTTACATTCAAATCTTTAATCCATCTCGAATTAATTTTTATGTGCAGTATAAGATAGTGGCCCTGTTCTATTCTTTGCATGTGGCTTTCCAGTTTTCTCAATACCACTTTTTGAAGAGACTTTCCTTTCCCTATTGTATATTCTTTGCTCCTTTGTCATAAGTTAATTGATAAGTTAATTTCTGAGCTCTATTCTGTTTCATTCATTCATATGTCTGTTTTTATGACAATACCATGATGTTTTGATTGCCTTATATGTCTAGTATACTTTGCAGTCAGGAAGCATGGTGCCTCCCTCCACCTTTGTTCTTCATTCTCAAGGCTACTTGGGTTATTCAGGTTCTTTAGGGTTCCATACAAATTTTAGGATTGTTTATTCCAGTTCTGTGGAAAATGCCATTGGAATTTTGGCAGGGATTGCACTGAATCTGCATTACTTTGATTACTAAGGACACTTTAACAGTATTAATTTTTCCAATCCATGAGCATTGAATATCTTTCCATTTATCTATGTTTCTTTAATTTCTATCATCAGTGTCTTCTAGTTTTCAGTGTGCAGGTCTTTTACCTCCTTGGTTAAATTTATTCCTAGGTATTTTGTAATTTTTGAGGCAATTTTAAGTGAGACTTTAATTAATTTCTCTTTTTAATAAGAAACAACAAATTTTTATGTATTCGTTTTGTATATTGCAACTTTACTGAATTTTTTTACTAGTTCTAACAGTCTTTTGGTGGAATCTTTAGGGTTTATAATATCATGCTATCTACAAATAGTAATAGTTTTATTTCTGCCTTTCCAGTGTGGATACTTTTTATTTATTTTTCTTGCCTAATTGCTCTAAGACTTCCAGTATTACTATTTTGAATGAAAGTAGCAAGATACAATCCTTGTATTGTTCCTGAGGAAAAGCTTTCAATTTTTCACCATTGAGTATGATGTTAGCTATGGGATTGCCATATATGGCCTTTATTATGTTAAGGAATGTTTCTTCTCTATATATTTTGTTGAGAGTTTTTATCATATGTGGATGTCGAATTTTTGTCTAATACTTTTTCTGCAGCTATTGAAATGACTATGATTTTTATCCTTCATATTGTTTATGGTATATCATGTTGATTGATTTGCAGATGTTGAATGCTTCTTGCATTCCAGGAATAAATCCCACTTGATCATGAGTTATGATCCTTTTAATGTGTTTTGAATTCTCTTTGCTAATATTTGTTGAGGATTTTTGCATTTACGTTCATTGGGGATTTTGGCCTGTCATTTTGTTTTCTTGTGGCATTCATTCCTGGTCTGGGTATCGGGGTAATGCTGGTCTCTTAAAATGAGTTTGGAAGTATCCTCTCCTCTTCTGTTTTTTGGAAGAGTTTGAGAGGACTGGTATTAATTCTTCTATGAATGTTTGGTAGAATTCACTAGTGAAGCTGTCTGGTCCTGGTCTTTTGATTTTGGGGAAGTTTTTGATTACTGATTCAATCTCCTTATGGCTCTGTTCAGATTTTCTATTTCTTCTTGATTTGATCTTGATAGTTTGTATGTTTCTAGGAATTTATCTATTCTAGGTTGTCCAATTATTTGGTGTATAATTGTTCATAGTAATATCTTAGGATTGTTTTTATTTCTGTGGTATCAGTTGTAATGTCTCTTCAATTTCTGATTTTGAGTCCTCTCTCTTTTTCTTAATGACTCTACATAATGGCTTGTCAATATTGTTTATCTTTTTAGAGAACCAGCTCTGAGTTTCATTGATCTTTTCTATTGTCTTTTTAGTCTCTGTTTTATTTATGTCTGCTCTAATCTTTATTCCCTTTCTTCTAGCTTTGTGCTTTGGTCTTTTTTTTTTTCCCCCTAGTTTCTCGAGGTGTAAAGTTAGGTTGTTTATTTAAGATTTATTTCATTTATTGCTATAAACTTTTCTCTAGTATTGCTTTTGCTGCATCCTGTGGGTTTTTGTGTGTTCTATTTCCAATTTAATGTGCTGAAGTTTTTTTTTATTTTTTTTTTATTTTTTTTTTACCCTTTGGTTATTCAGTGACATGTTTAATCTCCACAAATTTGTGAATTTTCCAGTATTCTTCTTGTAAATTGATTTCTAAATTCATACCATTGTTCTTAGAAAAGATTCTTGATGTGATTTTAATCCTCTTAAATTTATTAAGATTTTTTCTGTGACCTAACATAATTTATTATGGGAAATGTTCTATGTGTGTTTGAGAAGAATGTATATTCTGTTATCCTAGGATGCATGTTCTGTATATCTATCTGTTAAGTCCATCTGGTATAATGTGTTTTTTAAGGCCATTGTTTCCTTATTGAGTTTTCTACCTGGATGATCTATCCATTAATGAAAGTGGCATATTAAGATCCGTTACTATTATTGTTTTGCTGTCTATTTCTTTAGGTATGTTAAAATTTGCTTTCTGTATTTAGGTGTTCCTATATTGCATGCACAAATATTTACAGATGTTATTTCCTTTTGTTGGATTGATCCCTTTAGCCTTATGTAATGACTAGTTTGTCTGTTATTACAGTCTTTGTTTTAAAGTCTATTTTGTCAAATGTAAGTATAGCTACCACAGCTTTCTTTTGGTTTCCATTTGCATGGAATATATATTTCCATCTCCACTTTCAGTCTTTGTGTGTCCTTACATCTGAAATGAGTCTCTTGTAGGCAGCATATAGATGTCTTGTTTGTTTGTTTGTTTGTTTGTTTGTTTGTTTGTTTAATCCATTTAGTTACTCTTGTCTTTCAGTTGGAGATTTAGTCCATTTACATTTAAAGTAATTAATGGTCGGTATGTACTTATTGCCATTTTGTTAATTGTTTTCTGGCTGTTTTGTAATTCCACTGCTCCTTTCTTCTTTTGCTTTTTGTGGTTTGTTGACTTTCTTTAGTAGTATGCTTAGATTTCTCTTTCTCTTTTGTGTAACTACTATAGATCTTACTTTGTGGTTACCTTCAAGCTTACATATAACAACTTATATCCATAACATGCTATTGAAAGTTGGTAACAACTTAAGTTCAATTGTATTCTAAAGCACTACATTTTTACTCTCCCTGGCATGCATTTATGTTTTTGATGTCACATTTACTATCTTTTTATCTTGTGTATCCCTTAACTAATTATTGTAGTTATGTTATATTTAGTACTTTTGTCTTTTAAACTTCATACTAGCTTTATAAATGATTAATTTACCACTATGTTGAATTTTTAATATTTTTTACATAATACAGAAGAAATTATTTTATAACTTTTAAAATTAAATGAGATACCTTATTATTCCATCATTATAATAAAACTGTACAGGTTATCTTTATTTTTTTCTTCTAGTGTTTATTCACTAATCTGTTTTATTGTTGCTATAATCCTGTTGCTCAGAGCTCGCACTCTTGAGCGAGCTCTTAACCAACTGAGCCTCTCGGCAGGCCCCGGTATTAAAGTTTTTAAAAAAAATAAAATTACAAATGGAATATTATTCTTATTTGGCTGAAAATTATATAAGCAGAATATACCATATATAATTATGGATAAGAATCTATTTATACTCATTTTTTTCTTTCTTAAACTGGAAACTTTTTTTCCTCCTAATAGTAAATGATTTTCTTCTGTGAGTTTCTATATCCAGTTACAGGTGCAAATCTACTTTCTTTTCCTTCCTGATGGCTAATTCACAATTTTAAGTGGGCGGTCATAAGATTGTAGGACTAGAAGGGACTTGTAGAGTCCAGCATCTTGCCTCCAGACAAGGCGACACTCAAGTCACTTGACATCTATGTACATCTTTTTTGTCTTAAAGATCTCCTGGGTAAGAGATTTCAAACTCTCTGGAAACATTGTTACTTATTTTAAATTATTCTTCCACTTTTTAGTTTTATCTTAAATCACATTCACCATAGTTTAAGCCTCTGTCATTTGGTCAGTATTCACTGAGCACCTGCTACATGCAGGACATGATATTAGGTACTGAAAAGGTATATAAAGTTTCAGCCTTGCAGACCATATAAGCCACTTTCTGGAGATTGAATGGGTTCAAATATCACAGTAAGGGCTGTGGACTTTATTCTTTACATTGGAGCCATCAAGGATATCTTAGGGTAGATGTGACACTATGGAAGTGTTATTTTAAGTTGATTTAATCTGTGGTTCTGGACAGAAAGCTTTTATGTATTTCTCACTCAGCAATTTTTTTCAGACATATTTTATTAGTATATACATGGGACAGATAAATAGAAAACACAACTTCTTCTCTGTTACATAAGTGATTGTGTAAGGCAGTGAGTCCCATTGCAAGTAATAAACAAGACGGGTATCATGTCTTCAGGAGACCAGATATCACGTCTTTGAGGCCCCACATTGGGGTGCCAGATATCACGTCCCACATGACAAGGGCTGGGGTTTCGAGGAGGGGCAGCGACGGGTTAAGAAATCTCAAGAGTCAAAAGTAGAGTTTTTGTGGGCCAGGGGTCTCATCTCTCCAGACCGAGAGAGGGAGCCCAGATACTGGCGGGCATAAAGCTTTTATTTACGACAGTCACAAAGAGGTCAATTTGAATATCTATACCCAGTTAATTGATTCAGTTAGCCTGGCAGCTGCATCACCAAAACTCATTGTGATTAAGCATGAGTTGTGCTTTCATACATGTGTATGTATGATCCCCGGGATGGCATCAGCATTCCGAGACCACCTGATAAGGAAGTTTTACCGAGATCATTCCCTCGGGTCTTAGCATTCCAAGACACTTCCTTATGACTTCATGGGATCAGTACTCAGGAGCATTTGAGTCAGCAGCTGCAAGGTGACAGACCAGACGGGGAATGCAGTTTTTCTGTTTGCACTTAACTCATGAAGGCAGGCTTCCTAGAGAAAGGGGATTAAGCTGGTTTTGGAGAATAGGCAATATTTCTAAAGAATATGATTTCTGTATCTGCCATTGCTTATGAAGATCCTTCTACCTAGAAAAACATTTTCATTTGAACTAAAAAATGCCCAGATTCTTAGAGAAGCGAGGATGTATGATAGAAAGGGGATAGAAATTTGTAATCTAAGTTGCAATAATTGTTTTGCCATTAGTAGATAAGACTCTCTGTGTGACTTTTGGAGAATTCACTAATATCCTTGAACTTTTGTTTTCTTATTTGCAAAGTGAATACTCCAGACTTGGTGATTTTTAAGACATTTTCTGGCTCTATTGAGCCCTGTATGCAGAGTATAGTGGTTAAGAGCACAAAGCTAATGTTAAACTGCTTTGTGTCCCAGATCAACCATTTCCCATTTCTTTGATTAGTCTCAGTACTCTGCCTCTGTTTCCTTATCTGTAAATGGAGATCATAATGCACTCCCTCAATGGGTTGATATGAGGACAAAAAAATGCTTAGAGCAGTACTTGGCACAGACTAAGTGCTCAATAAATATTAGCTATTTTTGGAGTGATATCAGGGAAAATGGCAGAGCAGGAAGCTCCAGGAATTTGTGCCTCCACCAAAATAACAACTAAACTGGCAGAACTGTCTGCAGCAACTATTGTGGAACTCTGAGTTTAATAGTACACTTATAACATCCAGGGGAGAACTTGATGAAAATGCTGATAAATTTCAGTAAATTTTGGTCGGATTTCAGCTTTCACATTGTAGCAGCTATCATCTCCTATTCCCCCATCTTGTAAGAAGCAGCTGTCAGGTGGTAAGCATTCTTAGTGCAGTTTGCTGGAACCAAGGTGGACAGTGAGCATTTTGTCCTCCAAAAATGAGCATTATGAGATTTGATTGCTGATTGCTGCTTTAGTCACTGAGTAAATGGAGAAAGTTTAGCCATTGTTTCACTCCACCCTAGGGACTGAAGTGGCTTTCCAGCCATGAGAGGAGTTAAGAGTCAGACATTTAAAGAAACCTTTGTCAAGTCAGTGGTTGACTGCAGAGACAAAGGAAGAGAAACTTCAGTTGCTCACCCACAACAAGGAATACACACTTTGCAAAATAGTTTGAAAGAATTACAAAATGACAGTTCCAGCCCTCAACAAGCAAAAGTTATTCCTGAGGAATGGGAAAATTAGATTTCCAGAGTTGCCACAGCATAATACTCACAATATTCAATTATCAATTAAAAAGGAAAAAAACCCAAAAAGAAATATGAAAGTATTGCCCATTTACAGGAAATAAGAATTTGACAGAAGCCATCTCTGAGGAAGCGTACACATTGGAACTCAACTGAATTCATTTAATAAGCTGTCTTAAATATGTTCAATGAGTTAAAAGAGAGCATGAACAAAGAATTAAAGGGAATCAGGAAAACAATGTTTGAACAAAATGAGAATATCAATAAGGAGATACGAATTATAAAAAGGAACCAAGCAGAAATTCTAAAACTGAAAAGTATAAAACTAAAATTAGAAACTCACTAAATAAATTAAACACTAGATTTGAGTTGGCAGGACAAATATCAGCAAACGTGAAGATATGACCATTGATCTTATCCAGTCTAAACAGAAAGAAAAAAAGAACAAAGAAAAATGAACAGAGCCTAACGGATCTGTGGACACCATCAATTATGCCAACATCCACATAATAGAAATTTCTGGAGAAGAGTGAAAGAAAGGGGGGAAAATTTTTTTTTGAAAAAATAATGACCCAAAACTTCCCAAATCTGGAGAAAGACACATATCCAAGAGCTCAGTGAACTCCAAGCAGGATAGATGCAAAGAGATCAACACTAAAACACATTATAGTCAAATTGTCAAAGCCTAAAGACCAAGAAAGAATTTTTAAAGCACCATGAGAGAAGTGACTTATTATGTACAAGGGCTCCTCAATAAGATTGAGAGCTGATTTCTCATGAGAAATCATGGGAACAGAAGGCAGTGGGATACCATAATAAAAGTCCAGAAAGAAAAAACTTTCACCCTATAGATTGTATATCCATCAAAACTGTCTTCTAAGAATGAAGGAGATTGAGATATTTCCAGATAATCAGAAGCTGAGGGAGTTCATTACCAATAGACTTGCCCCACAAAAAAATGCTTTAAAGGGAACTCCTTCAGGCTGAAATAAAAGGATACTAAACAACGACTTGAAACCATAAGAAAAATGAAGAACACCAGTAGATATAACTATATAAGTAAATATAAAAGCCAGTGTTACTGTACTTTTGGTATTGTTTGTAATTTCTCTTTCCTATATAATAAGTAAATGCATACACCAATAATTATACTTCTTTGTTAATGGCTATATAATGTATAAAGATGTAACCTGTGACAATAACAATATAAAAGGGAAGAGATGGAGATGTACAGGAGCAGAGTGTGTTTCTATAATATTAAGCTAAACTGGTATTATTCAAACTAGTTTATTATAAATTTAAGATGTTAATTGTAATCCCCAAGGTATAACCACTAAGAAAAAGAAAAAGGAACTGAAAAGGAAAGAAAAAAATAATTAAAATGGCACACTACCAAAAAAATCAATTAAATATTTATAAAGCAGTAATGGAAGAATTGAAGAACAACAGACATATATTATACAACATAAGGAAAACAATAGATAAATGCCAGAAGCAAATCCCTCTGTATCACATTACATGTAAATGAATGAAACTCAACTATTAAAAGATAATGATTGGCAAACTGGATTAAAAAACAGGATCCATCTATATACTGTGTACAAGAGATGCAATTTAGGTATAAGGACACAAAGGTGTTGAAAATAAAAGGTTGTAATAAGTTATGAAAATAACCAAAAGAGAGCTGGGGTGGCTATATTATTGACCGAAATATGAACTTTAAATCAAAAGAAGTTACAAGTGATATGTCAAGAAAAGAGAACAATTATAAACACATGTTCACCTATTAAAAATGTTCATGGACTAGAACTTAAATTGTTAAGATGACAGTACTACCCATAGTGATCCACAGATTCAATACAATCCCTATCAAAATCCCTTTGGTGTTTTTTACAGAAATAGAAAACCCCATGCTAAAATTCATGTGGCCTCTCAAGGGACCCTGAATAGCCAAAATAATCTTGAAAAAGACAAGTAAAGTTGAAGAACTTACACTTCCTGATTTCAAAGCTTACTGCAAAGCTACAGTAATTAAAACAGTGTATACTTTTATAAAGATAGACATATAAACCAATGAGAAAAATATATAAAACCCAGGATAAACCCTTATATATATGGCCAGTTGATTTTTGACAAAGGTGCCAAAACCAGTAATGTGGAAACGATAGTCTTTTCAACAAATGATGCTGGGGAAACTGGATATCAACATGCAAAAGAATGAATTGAACCCCATACCTTACACAATATATAAAAAGTAGCTCAAAATGGATTGAAGAACTAAACATAAGAGCTAAAACTATAAACTCCTTGTAGAAAAAAGCAGAAAATCTTCATGACATTGAATTTAGCAAAAAGTTCTTGGATATGATATTAAAAGCACAGGCAACAAAGGAAAACTGAATTGGACTTCATCAAAATTAAAACTTTTGTGCATCAAAAGATACTCTCAAGAGAATGAGAAGACAGTTCACAAAATAGAAGAAAATATTTGCTAATCATGTATATATTAAGGGATTAATATCTAGAATATATAAAGAACTCCTGCAACTTAACATCAACAAAAACTCAAGATAGACTAATAACCATTAAGCACATGAAAAGGTGCTTTACATCATTAATCATTAGGGAAATGCAAATCAAAACCATAATGAGATACTACTTATCCCCTTTAAAATGGCTATTATCAAAGAAACCAAAAATAACAAGTGTTGTTAAGAATGTCAAGAAAGTGGAACATTTATGCACTGTTGGTAGCATTGTAAAATGGAGCAGCTGCTATGCAGAACATTTTGACAGTTCCTCAAAAAGCTAATCATAGAATTACCATATTACCCAGTTGTTCCTCTCCTAGGTATGTACTTGAAGGAATTGAAAACAGGGCCTCAAACAGATTCATGTACACCAATGTTGATAGCATTCTTTACTATAGACAAAAGATGGAAAAACCCAAGTGTCCATTAACAGATGACTAGATTAATAAAATTGGTATATACACACCATGGAATATTAATCAGCCATAAAAAGGAATGAAATATGATACATACTATAAAATGGATGAACCTTGGAAACATTTGCTAAGTGAAATAAGTCAGAAACAAAAGGAGCAAGTATTGTATTATTCCATGTACATGAGATGTCTGGAATAAGAAATTTCAGAGACAGATACTAGTTCAGAGGTTAACCAGGGGTTAGGAGTAAGGAGAATGAGGAGTTATTGCTTAATGATTACAATTTCTGTTTGGGGTGATAAAAAGTTTGGAAATAAATAGTAGTGATGTATGCACAACATTGTGAATATGATAAATGCCAGTGAATTTATACTTAAAAATGGTTAAAGTGACGTTTTATGTTATATTTTATTCACAATTTTATAATTAATGTACCCTAAAAAACCACTGGACACTTTAAATGGGTGAATTATGTGAGTTATATCTTAATAAAGTTGTTTTTTAAAAATTATACATAGGTATTAATATTGCAGATACTATTACTAATGAAAATAACAAATCTCAAGCACTTTTAAAATTATGATTCTAGTCTTTCCCTGGTCCCTTCAGCTGAAAATGACCAATTTGCATTTAAGTTGATTTGTATCTCTCCCTTTTCTTTAATTTTTATTAAAATTGGGGTGGCGTTCTTATTAAAAATATAATATATAGGTTTAAGTGTACATTTCTATAATACATCACCTATATATATTGATTGTGTGTTCACCACCCAGAGTCAGTTCTCCTTACGTCACCATATATTTGACCCCGTTTTCCCTCTTCTAGCCTCCCTCCCCCCTCATCCTCTGGTCCTCTGGTAACCACTAAACTGTTGTCTGTGTCTATGAGTTTCTGTTTCTTTCTTTGTCTTGTTCATTTGTTGCTTTCACTTTTATATCCCACATATGAGTGAAATCATATGGTTCTCAACTTTTTCTGTCTGACTTATTTTGCCTACCACAATAATTTCAAGATCCATCCATGTCACAATGGCAGTATTTCATCTTTTCTTATGGGTGAATAATATTCCATTGTATATATGTACCACATCTTCTTTATCAAGTCATCTATCGAAAGACAATTTGGTTGTTTTCACGTGTTGGCCACGTGAGTAATGATGCGGTGAACATGGGGGTACATATATCTTTACGGACAAATGTTTTCAGATTTTTTGGGTAGATACCCAGGACAGGGATTGCTGGATCATATGGTAATTCTATTCTTCACTTTTTGAGGAAACTCCATACTGTTTTCCATATTGGCTGTACCAGTTTACATTCCCACCTGCAGTTTGTGAGGGTTCCTTTTTCTCCACAACCTCTTCAACATGTGTTATTACTTGTCTTATTGATAATAGCCATTCTAACAGGTATAACGTGGTATCTCATTGTGGTTTTGATTTGCATTTTCTTAATAACTAGTGAAGTTGAGCATTTTTTCATATATATCTGTTGGCCATTTGTATGTCTTCTTGGGAGAAGTGTCTATTCAGATCCTCTGCCCATTTTTTAATTAGATTGTTTGTTTGGGTTTTCTTGTTGTTGAGTTGTATGAGTTCTTCATATATTTTGGGGATTCACCCCTTATTGGAGGGGTTGTATGCAAACATCTTCTCCCGTTTGGTTAGATGCCTCTTTGTTTTGTCAATGGTTTCTTTTGCTGTGTAGAAACTTTTAGTTTGATATAGCCTCATTCATTTATTTTAGCTTTTACTTAGCTTGCTTTTGAGGTCAAATTCATTAAATACTCTCTGAGCCAAGGTTCTTAAGTTTAGTAACTATGCTTTCTTCTATGAAATTTTTTTTCAGGTCTTATGTTTAGGTTTTTTATCTATTTTGAGTTAATTTTGGTACATGGTGACAGATAACAGTATAGCTTCATTCTTATGCACCTGGTTTTCCAATTTTTCCCAGCACCATTTATTGAAGAGGCTTTCTTTTCTGCATTGTATGTTTTTGGCTCCTTTGTCGAAAATTATCTGCCCATATATATGAGGTCAGACAATTAAGTTTGTGGACTTGTTGCAGTAATGTTGCTAACCTTTTTTGATATCATAGGGATTATTCATTATGAATTAGTACCAACTGGACAAACAGTTAACCAAGTTTACTATTTGCAAGTGCTGAAAAGACTGTGTGCAAATGTTAGATGACCTGAACTTTTCTTCAACGATTCATGTCTCTTGTATCACGACAATGCACCAGCTCACATGGCACTGTCTGTGAGGGAATTTTAGCCAGTAAACAAATAACTGTATTGGAACACCCTCCCTACTCACCTGATCTGGCCCCCCATGACTTCTTTCTTTACCCGAAGATAAAAGAAATAATGAAAGGAAGACATTTTGATGACATTCAGGACATCAAGGGTAATATGATGACAGCTCTGATGGCCATTCCAGAAAAAGAGTTCCAAAATTTTTTTGAAGGGAGAACTAGGTGCTGGCGTTGGTGCATAGCTTCAAAGGTGACCATAGTGATATTCAACAATGATGTGTGTAGCACTTTTTCTAGGATGAGTTTGCGAACATAATTGTCTGACCTTGTATGTGAATTTATTTCTGGGTTTTCTGTTCTATTTGATTGGTCTATGTGTCTGTTTTTCTGCCACTACCATACTGTTTTGATTATTGTCACTTTGTAATATAAATTGAAGTCAGGGAGTGTGATGCCTCCAGCCGTGTACTTTTTTCTTAAGATTGCTTTGGCTATTCAGGGTTTCTCACTTAATTAATCAGTTTCTACCTGGTATGATATGTATTCCTATTAGAGGCAGTATGAGAATCATGATAGCATGATCACCTCAATAAATGCTGAAAAAGCATTTGACAAAATCCAACACCTTTTAACAATAAAAGCATTCAACAAACTGGAAATCAAAGGGAACTTTCCCAGCCTGATACAGGACATGTACAAAATACCCACAGCCAACATTATATTTAATGGGGCAAGACTGAATGTTTTTCCTTTGAAATCAAGAACACGAAAAGGATATCCATTTTTACCATTTCTATTGAACATTTTCCTTGAGTTTCTACCCAGTGCAATTCAGCAGTAAAAGGAAATAAAAGGCATCAACATTGGAAAGGAAGAAATAAAACTATCTCTATTCACAGATGACATTATCCCAAATGTAGAAAATAATCAAGAATTCACTAAAAATTTATTAAAAGTAATAAATGACTTCAGCAATGTTGCAGAATACAAGAACAATATACAAAAATCAGTTGTATTTTACACTGGAAGTGAAAAACCTGAAAATTAAATTAAGAAAAAATTGTGTTTACAATAGGATCAAAAGAATTTAAAACTTAGGAATAAATTTTACAAAAGAAATATAATACTTATACCCTGAAAACTACAAAAACAATGTTTACAGATATTATTGTTAAGATGGCAATACTCAACCAAATTGATGTTTCAACACACTCCCTTTCTGAATCCCAGTTGCCTTCTATATACAAATTCACAATTTAATTCTGAAATTTGTATGCACACCCATGGGACCCAGAATACCCAAAACAATCTTGAAAAACAATAACAAAGTTGAAAGACTCACTTCTCAATTTAAAAACTTACTACAAAGCTATAGTCATCAAGACAATGTGTTACTGCCGTAAGGATGGACATATAGACCAATAGAGTCGATTAGAAAACCCAGAAATCAATCCATGTATCTGTGGTCAGTTGATTTTTGACAAGGGTGAAAAGGTCATTCAATGAGGAAAGACTAATCTTTTCAACAAATGGTTCAGGTAGTACTGTATATTCACATGCAAAATAATGAAGTTGGACTCTTATCTGACACCACATATAAGAAGTAACTCAAAGTGAATCAAAGACCTAAATATAAGAGCCCAAGTATAAAACTCTTAGAAAAAAACATAGAAGTAAATCCTCATAACCTTGGTTTTGCGGATGGATTCTTAGATATAACAATAAAAGTATGAGCAACAAAAGAAAATAAATGATAAACCACATCATCAAAATTAAAAACTTTTGTGCTTCAAAGGATACTATCAATAAAGTGAGAAGTCCATTATGCTAAGTGAAATAAGGCAGACACAGAAAGACAAATACTGAATGATCTCATTTATAGTGGAATCTATAAAATCCAATCTCATAAAAACACAGTAGAAGAGTGGTTACCAGGGGCTGGGGGTGGGGGAAATTCAGAGATGGTTAAAGGATACATACTGTCTGTTATAAGATAAATAAGTTCTGGAGACCTAATGTATATCATGGTGACTATAGTTAATGTATTGTATACTTGGAATTTGCTAAGAGTAGATCTTATGTGTTTTCACCATACACACAAAAAAAAGATAATTATGTGAGGTGATAAATGTTAATTAGGTTGATTGTGGTAACCATTTCAGAATATATATACAGAAGGTGCCAAAAATATGTATACACATTTTAGGAAAGTAAAAACTGTTTTAAAATTGTAATACTCAATATATACCAATAACAAAAGATGAATACAATTCACGTTTGACTTCTGCGATTAGAGGGGTGCTCAAAGTGGTTACCATCAGCATCCAGACACTTCTAATTATGGCAAACTACTGCTTGAGCAACGTTTACCAAAGTGTCCACTTGTATACATTTTTTTGGCAACCCCAGTATCACATTTTGCACCTTAAATATATATTTTTTTTATTTGTCAATTATACCTCAGTAAAGGTGTGGGGGGGGAGTGAACCCATAGAATGGGAGGAAATATTTGCAAATTATATATCTGATAAGTGACTCATATATAGAATATGTAAAGAACTCTCACAACTCAATGATAAAAAAACAACCCAATTTCTAAAATAGGAAAAGAATGTGAATAGACATTTATCCAAAGAAGACCTACAAATGCCAATGAGAGTCATGATTAAGGTCATGGGTTTTCAATTCAGACTGCCTCTATTAAATCTTTGTCCACCACTTATTATCTGTGGACCCTCAGGCCATTACTGTACTTCTATGTGCCTCGGAGGGTCTTCTATGAAGTATAAAGGAGTTAATGATTTGGAAGATGTCAGGCACATTGCAAGCATGAAAAAGTGTTAGCTGTGGTTGGCTCTCTTTTAGTTGTAATTATAAACTTAGTCGCATCATAGTACATCACTACCAGTTTAGGAGTCCAAGGCCTTGGTTCCAGTACTGGCCTTTTCACTCATTTTGCTATGCAAATCACACAGTCTTCCCCTCTAATGGAAATAATTCTATATATCCTACTTCCCTCACAGGGTAGTTACAAGAATCAGATGAGATAATTTAAGGGAAAGTATTTATAAAATTCTCATTTAATTGATGTATAAATACAAGCATTATAATAAACATTATGATTATTGAACATTATTATAATAAACAATAACCATATGTAGTAGTATTATGCTTTCCTTCTCCTAATAAACTAAACTCTTTGTGAAGTTAATCCTATCCTTATTTGTATCCATTGGTGTACTAAATAATTTGTTGTATATAATAGTGCTCAGTAAATATATTGGAGAAATTTTTAATTGAAATAGTATAAAATTTGAAATAATATAAAATACTTGGATGTTATCTTGTTTTCCTGAGATGATACTGCAGAGGATTTAGAATCTAATATCAATAACCTATTTGGTTTATTTTGATAAAGATAATCTTCACCATTGTATTTATACCTCATCAGAATGATAGTTTACAACCTTAACATACATATATTTTTAACCATAAATTTTAGGAACCAAGAATTCAATTGATAGATTATCAGTAATAAAGTTGTAAAAGAAAAGATAAACACATGTGCAATTAATTCCTACATGTTTTCTTTGAAGATCTGCTTTGCAAATGAGAAATGTTTTAAAGACAAAAATGAAGTAGGAAAAAGACTTCCAATCAGATGAGTCTGTTTTCCTCATGCACCGTCACACACATTGACTCAGTGTCTGATCGAGCTAGAGCTTTGCTGTCACCTGCCCAGAGGAAGCCACCTAAATAAAGTCCAGAAAAAGGACATTAAATGATACCCATTGATGAAAGTATTCTTATTGTATATGCTTATCTTTATATTAACAAATAAGAACATTTAATGTTTAAATAGAAAGTCATTCACATTAATTATTCAGGTAATAAGTAACAGAGTAGCCTAAAATATCAAATGACTTGAGGTTCTATTTAAAATAAAATGTCTAAATTATAAAGTGAAACTTCTACACGATGAGCTTTTAGAGAGCAGAGTCTGCTTGCTGCTTGTCCTGAGTGTCGCTTAGAGGTCTCAGCAGAGCTCTTGGAAGCCAAAACCTAGGGAGACTTGGAAGTGCGGGTGGGTGTAACAGGTGGGTGTTTGAAGGTAAAACTTATGTTTCAAGCTGGTAAACTTCAGGAATGAGGAGTTGAAAGTATAATGGCATACTGACTTCTCTGTGGCCATACACTTTACCTTCAGGTAGGGCATGCTCAGAAATCCTGTGATAACCTGGGAATCTCAGAGCATGTTGAGGGGTCTGTCATGAAGGTGGCTTCCCAGCAGCCCCCACGTCCTGCCAAATACTCCTCTACTCTGCAGCCACATTGCTGGGTGGGGGGTGGAGGGAACATAAGACATCTAAGACCAGAGCCAGGAAGCTCTCAGGAGGACACATTCTCAGAGGGGCCAAGTCTGGAGGAAGGTAAAAGAAGCAAGTCAAAGAAGCAAAGCCCTGGGAGGTTTCATCCCCTTCCCTTGATTAATCCTCACCAGGATTAATCAGTAAAATAATCCCAAGAAATACTATCCTCTCATTTATATTCAGGCGATAACTTTTAACTTAGTGTGAGAATGATCCTTAAAGATAGAAATCAATCCTAACTGATACTAAGATATCCAGTTTTCTTTCAGGACTACACTATGTATTCCACTTGTTAATGCATATATTTGGATTTTGTGATAAGTATTTCAACTTCTGATTTTCAAAAAACATAATTGAATAGAACAGGTATAATCCTTTACCCAAAAAACATACCTATAGGAAGCCCAGCCATAGCACTGTACTACATTGATCTATTGGAACATGTTTTAATATGAAGCAAAGTTGCTGAAAGTTGATAATCAGCTAGATTATCAACCTGTAATGTACCTTTAAATGCTAGACTCACAAACTATACTCTATAAGAGAGATGGTACTGTCATGGCACACATCTAAAATTTGGATGTGGGTAAGAATGGAGGGAGGGAGGGGTAGGGGGTCAGAGAGAGAGACTGATTTATATATAATTGTGATGCTAAGGAAAAGGAGGTGTGAAGAAAATGTTGACTCTTAGAATTGAGTCAATGTGGGTATATTTGAGAGTAGTAAGACTGTAACCTTGAGATAATTGTAGACTCAGAGAGTTTTCCTTTTCAGGGGCACAGTCTAACTTTTTAAGGGTCAGAAATTTATAGGAGCTTCTGACCCTAGTTACTGTAGTATCTCTCATGGATGGTTGAAGCTCATCTTGTGGTATTATTTTGATTTTAGCATATGACACACCCTGCTATGGTTTTGTGCTCTAGTTGCTGTGTCACATTCTGAGGATGCTGCCATGCATTGTTTGCCCTAATTTCTTTGTGAAAATAAGCTGTGCCATTCAAGACAAGCTAAGCTTCATCTATTATAAAATAGTTTTGATCCAGAACATTCTTATTCCTTTCATGATTTAAAGCAGCATTAACCAGTCTTTAACCAGTCTTGCACATTTGTCTAGTTTAACTGAGGTTTGTTCTGTTCAAAGCTAGACTAAGCTTAGTATTTGCCTGTTTGTGGTAATTAACCTAGGCTTTATGATTTTTTAAGATAATATTTCTTGGGCTTATTTTACTGATTCTTTTATTTTAACAATGTCAAGTTCAGTTCTTTTATGATCATTGTCTTCCAAAATTTCTTTTATTGACACTGAGAGTGAATTTTTTTATTTGGAATTTTATAAATTTTCAATTGAAATTTAAATTTGAGACGTTTCCTGGATTTTAGAAAAATTTTAATCCATTTGATTTGTTTTCTCCCCTTTTCTTGGTACACTATTCAAATACTAAAGTCTGTTGCTCATATTATGTGCCATCCCAAGTTTTATTTCTTCTTGTGAAATCAAAAGTTTGAACTATTAAAACATTTTTTACATATGAACTTTGTAGACTTTCGTTGAGATGACCTATATTATGTATGGTGACCATTACTAGAATTCCTTTTTATACCTTTTAAAGTATGCTGTTACCTTTCTGCCTTTTGTTGATCTTTAGTGATCTGAATATTTACAGATTATTAAATTATTCATATGAATAATTATGTTTCTTTTGTTTTAAAGATTTTATTGAGGAATTCAGGAAGGGAACAGTGTTGGGGAAATAGGGAAGGGGAACATTGTGTTTTTCCAGGACCCATCAGCTCCAAGTCAAGTTGTTGTCCTTCAGTCTTAGTTGTGGAGGGCGCAAGCTTAGCTCCAAGTCCTGTTGCCGCTTTCAATCTAGTTGCGAGGGGGCACAACCCACCATCCCATATGGGTGTTGAACCAGCAACTTTGCTGCTAAGAGCATGCACTGTCACCAGCTCAGCAGCAGCTAAGCTTGGGTGCAGCTCAGTGGCTCATGTGGGAATTGAATCGGCGACCCTGTTGCTGAGAGTGCTCGCTCTTAACCAACTGAGCCACTCGGCCGGCCCACTATATTTCTTGGTAAAGTGGTTTTTTAAATCAACTTTTCACCTTAATTAGAATAAAAAATATTTTAAAAACTAGAAAACAAAACAGAACTGCCTAGCTCAGGGGTAGGCAAACTGCGGCTCGCAAGCCACATGTGGCTCTTTGGGTACATTCCATCTCAAAAGTTTGCTGACCCCTGGAAGAGCCAGTCCTGTCCTTCACAACAATTTAAAAATTATTCAAGAGCCATAAATATATTTTTACATAATCACCATTATGTGAAAAATATCCTTTAAAAATTTTGTAAATGAAACTCTGATAGCTTTATTTTCATTTTTAATTTTACTTCAGAGCCATATGTACGTACCCAAAGAGCCGCAGTTTGCTGACCCCTGGAGGCTCTTCCATCTCAAAAGATTGCCCACCCCTGGCCTAACTGTTTTTACTGACGTGATTCTTTAGCTTATCCTGAGCCAGTTCATTCTTTTCAGAGCTCTATTAAAAGTTAATGTGGATAAAAATTGAGTCACTTACTCTGACCCCTTGCTTGTCTTGAATATTGTCACTTTATCTTCATGTTTCTACATTTCCGTTTTCTTTGAAGGAGGTCCACACAGTTGAGGTTTGTTGTTATTGACACCCTAGAATTGAAGTTGGCTTTGTTATGTGTGTATTTGGAAGTTCATATATTTCTGATTAAAAATGATACAACAAAGATTTCTCGACTTAAATAGTTTTATAAAAGCATCAATTTTTTGTTTAAATAACATTAAATTTTATTTAAATGGTTTGTTATTGAAAAGGTACTATTTTGAAATATTTTTTCTAAATCCAAGGTCTTTGAAGAATAATAAACATTTATATAAAGCATTTAATGTTTCAAACACTTTCCTATCCATTATTGCTTTAACACACTCTAATAAGGGCCAGCCGAGTGGCTGAGTTGGTTAAGAGCTCGCTCAAGAGTTTGAGCTCTGAGCAACAGCGGCTCGAGTCCCGGTCCGAGCTGAGCTGCCACTGAGCTGCCAACAGGTGGCAGGATGGCTCAGCTAAAAAAAATAAAAATTAAAAATAAAAAAATAAAACACTCTAATAAATGTTGTTATACCTATATGCAAGACAAAATAGTTTCTAGTAGTTTAGGTGATTTAATTAAGATAATTTGGCTTGTAAGTGACAAAAATTGAGATTTGTAGCCAAATCTCTAGACTTCATATTCTGTGTTCTCCGTGCAATACCACACTACTACTCTGAACAGACAGTTTGCACCTAGAAAAAAATGTGGAATGATATATTGGATGTTTCTTAAAAAGTGTGTATTGTTGACTTGATTTGTTGATACTATAGATGAGTTGCATAGGAGGCTTTGTTAACTCAGTCAAGTAAAGAAAAATGCTTGTCGACTTGTGATTTTCTCTGCAGCAATTGAGCTGTAGAACCATAGACATAAGGTGTAATTTTTATTTCTGTCATCTGCTGCATGGAGTGAAATCTTTTTATTTTTTTTTTAAGCTGAGTCATCCTGCTACCTATTGGCAGCTCAGCAGCAACTCAGCTCGGGCTGGGCATCGAACCGCTGTTTGCTAAGAGCTCGCACTCTTGCGCGAGCTCTTAACCAGCTGAGCCACTCAGCCGGCCCTAGAGTAAGATCTTTATTATTGATTAAGAGGTGAAAAAGCCGAGCCATTCATGTCAACAAGTTAAAGCAGTAATATTCTAAAGCTGTAATGATTGCAGAGATCTACCAGATGTAATGGAACACAAAGGATGCAGTGCTGTTTTCCTGTAAGTTCTGGCAAAGCCAGAAGAGATTCACAGAAGAGCTTCCTATCATTTATGCTAAGTCCTGATAGTTGAGCGGGTGTTTTATTACCTGAAAAGAGTAAGCTTAATATGCATTCTTAGATACTTGTGCAAAGTAGGGAAGGCGTAAATGATCATGTGGGTTTTTCCAGAGTAGTAATCTTCAAAGTGTGGTCTTGGGACCAGCAGCATCAGCATTAGAATTGTTGGAATTGTTAAAAATGCAAATTATGGGGCCCCACCCCAGACCTACTGAATCAGAAAGCCTAGTGGTGGGGTGCAGCAATCTGTTTTAACAAGCCTGTGATTCTGGTTCATGCTAATGTTTGAAAATTTGTGTTCTGGAGTTTCATTGGGAGATAAACACTATAAGATAAAGATTTAATATTGGTCTGGGAAAAGCATGCAAATATGTTTAGGTTTATATTCAGGAGATAACATAACTTAGTGTGAGAATGATCCTTAAAGATAGAGATCAAGCATAACTAATATTAAGGTATCCAGTTTTCTTTCAGGACTACACTATGTACTCTACTTCTTAATGCATATATTTGGATTTTGTGATAAGTATTTCTACTTCTGATTTTCAAAAACCATAATGGAATAGAACAAGTATAATCCTTTACCCAAAAAATGCACCTATAGGAAGCCCAGCCATAGCATTGTGCTACATTGATCTAGTGGAACATGTTTTAATAAAGCAAAGTTGTTGAAATTTGAATGCTAGTTTTACAAACTATACTCTATATAGAGATGGTACTGTCATAGCACAAATATAAAATTAGTGGTTAAGAAAGGGAGGGAAGGAGGAATGGGATAGGGTGAGGGGATGGGGGGAGAGAGACTGATTTATATGTAATTGTGATGCTAAGAAAACAAGGTATGAAGAAAATGTTGACTCTTAGATAGTTGGGTCAGTGTGGGCATACGAGTATTTGAGAGTACTAAGATTTCATGCTGGTATACCAATGCAACTATCCAAAATAGGGAACATAGATGTTGTTAAATCTTGTTAAGTTAACCCTAGAAGTCACTGGACGTCAATCAATGAGTCAATCAATTAATCAATCAAAAGGTATTTGCTTAGTAACTAGAATGTGGTTTGTTGTCTATCCTTGAGAATTGAAATTCTCAGCTAGGAACACAGAACTTTCTGCAGTGATGGAAATTTTCTGTATCTGTGCTATCTAGTATGGTAGTCACAAGCCTCACTGAATACTGGAAATGTGATTCATGCAACTCAGGAATTGCATTTTTTATTTTATTTTATTTAAATATGATTAGCCACAAGGGGTAGTGGCTACCTTATAGGCATAGGTGTAGAAGGCAGTTCTAAATGTTCTGTTATCACAAGGGATCTTTGTGCAATTAAATTTAAATTCCCTCCATTAAAACTTGTCAAACTGCCTAGCACTTGATAGCTATGGACAGATGGAGAGGCATAATCTCCTAAGACCCACTCAGATGTCATGATTTCTTGTTAACCTTATTTAATCCTGTAGGCTAGCCAACCCCTTCCTGTCACTTTGCATCACTTCTCCTTCTCATGCACTGGTTCTCCAGGAATAATGGCAGGACCTTTCTTGCCAGCATCCGAATGTTGAGCGCCATCCTCTCTCTAAGGAGATATCCTAGTATGTTGGGAATAGAACAGGCTGGCTTTAAAGCTAGTTGGTTTGTATTTCAGCCCTGTCACAGACCAGTAAAGTGAAAATGGTAGTTTTTTAACCTCCTGTGAAGATTGGGATTGTCATGTTTATCCTGTGGAGTTGTTGTGAAGAGAACTAAATAAGAGTGTAGGCCAGTGCAGCAAAACCCAGCAGAATCTAAAACCAGTGCATATCAATAGCAAAGAAGGCTTTATGCAAATGAGCATGTGAGTGGGTAATGGAAAAGTTAACAGTTGCTACCACTGACCTATAATTCTTATTAATCTTTAGGAGAAAAAAGAAAATGGACCCCAGTTTTTACTAAACAATAGACAATAACTAATTTGAAATGACTGAAGATATAACTCATAACAACAGCAGTAGCAGTACTGACCATCCTCACCCACTGAGTACTTGCATGTATGAGGTTGTTCTAAGAACTCTATATTAGTTCATTTCCTCACAAGAAATCTGTATAATATAATACATAGGGCTACTGTCAATGCTCCTGTTTTATAGAAACTGAGAAATAAATTCAGTTTATCCACATTCGCACAGCTAGTTAAAGGAAAAGCCAGGATTTGGCTAGACTTCTTAAATCTAAAACCCATATGCTGTCTCCTGCTTCTCAAATCATCGTGTGCTCTGCATTAGAGTCTCACATGCCTGGACTTTTCCCTCAGAGCTTTAATTCTTCCAAGCTCTCATTATAAATGTATACCATTCCCAGTTTGATGGGACTTAATTGTATAAGATCTGGTTTATATGTTTAAAAGGCACTCTCATTTTTTTATACATATACAAATAGGAATAAAATATTTTTTATTAATTTAGCAAACATTTATTGAGTCTCTTGTATATGTCAGATACTGTTTGGCACACGGCAAAGATAAAAATGAAACAGCTGATATATTCTATTGGGTGGTCGGAAAAGTCATGACGTATTTTTTCTATGTTTTTTGTTGCAAAAATGGGTCATGACTTTTCCGGCAACCCATTAGTAACTGAGGATTTAATTGTCGAGACAGAAGCAAACATGTCAGTATGAACAGCACTATCAGCACAGAGTAAAGAGCAATTTTCCCAAGGAAGCTAGAAGAAGGGGTGACATTCAAAAAATATACTTCTTGTTTTTGGTGTTGTTGAACCAGTCAGACAAGACCTCTTACTGAAATAGCATTTTAGAAAGCACTTAATATGGATAGTCCACCCTCTTTCTCCCCCAAAGAAGCCCATGTTCCTTCTATTGGAGCACCAATAATGTACTGCACTGATTTGTTTCCTGGTATATGTCCCCTACAGGGACTGTAAGCCCACTTAACTAGCCCTGGTAGAAAGAAGGTGTGTGCATTTGCCAGCTTCTGTCCTGGGACTGGTGGAGCTTAGAGTTGAGACTAAATTTTAGACAATATTGGCTTATTCCAACCAAGCATATCTTCAGTGAAAAGAAAAATTAAATCTACATTATGTTCTTCTGCCAACTACAATTAGTCTAACCGCCTTTAGCTAGCTAGCTGTCAAAAGAAGGAAGGAAGGAATAGAGGAGAAAGAAGGAAGAAAAAATTCTATTTGTCTTTGTTTTCTTTTGGTCGCTGTATTAATCCCAGTAATCCATTAATCTTCTTTGTCACCCATCACAGATTTGCATACTTCTTCCCAGACAGTAAACAACCAAATTGATCTTATTTTGTGATTTGGAATAAATACAGGTTGTTGTTTTTGGTTTGGGGGTTTTTTTTTTGGGGGGGGGGGTTATCAATATATTCAGTGCAGAATATATTCTTGATTTACTTAGTCGCAAGGCACAGAAAAAATTTCAGAATGCAAAACTAGTAGGAAAAGAAAAATAAATATCTCTCACAAACCTCAAACTTCTGAAAACAAGTTGCTAAGAGTATATTTCACACTTTGACAGTGTTAATAGTGATAGAACTGTCAACCTTTGATAACGATAGAAACTGAAAAGATACCTCACTTGGTTTTCCTTCTCTGGTCTCAGTGAATTTTTTTTTATAAGATTTTATTGGGGAATCGGGAAAGGGGAACAGACAAGTTGCTGTCCTTTTGTTCTTCCGTCTAGTTGTGGAGAACGTCACTTCACTGGCCCATGTTGGTATTATCATTGCGCTCTTCCCGGGTGAGGCAGATTGGTCGCCAGCCACTGGACAGCCGCTCACACTGCTCTTGGCAGCTCACACTGCCTGCTGGCCACTCATGTCGGCTGCCAGCCACTCACAGTAGCTTATGGCAGCCCACTGCAGCTTCACTGCAGCCTATGCCGTCGCCGGCGACTGACAGCAGCCCAGTTCCAGATCGAGCTGTTGTTCACCATCTTAGCTGTAGAGGGCGCAGCGTCACTCGCCCTCATGTGGGATCCAAACCGGGGCCCTGCTGTTCAGAGTTGGTGTCCCAAGCCAACTCTTAACCGACGTGCCACTCAGCCGGCCCTTCAGTGAAATTTTTAAAAATTCTATTGTTTCCTGTTACTTGAGTTCTCTATATAACATTCTCAAGTAAGTAGAAATGGTTCTTAATACAAAGTATATGTTTGAGCAGTCATTTCTGTTTGCAGAAAATATTTTGACAAATTATCGTTTTTATTGAATATACAGTATTATCTATATGTAAAAGATTTCCACGAGAAACCTCTAGTACTTGAACCCCACTGATGACTGCTACATTTTAGTTTTTTGTGTATTTCATTCATGTGTGTAACTCCCATATTTTAGCTCATCCTGCCACCATGGCTGCCAACTTCTCAAGGATGCTCTGAGTATATTTAATAGAAAGTAAATGCAGGGCTGGCCCAGTGGCTCAGTTGGTTGAGGGCTTGCTTGGGAGCGCCAGCTCTGAGCAACAGGGCCGGGGTTCGGATCCTACATTAAGGGCCAGTGATGCTGCGCCCTCTACAGCTAAGATGATGAAAAACAGCACGACCTGGAGCTGGGCTGCCGTGAGTGGCTGGCAACCAGTTTGAGCGGCAGGCAGCCAGCAAGAGCTGCCATGAGTGGCCATGAGCGGCCGTCCAATGGCTGGCAACCGACTGTCTTAGCTGGGAAGAGCGCAATGATCATACCAACATGGGCCAGTGAAGCGATGTCCTCCACAACTAGACTGAAGAACAAAACAGCAATTTGTCTACTTGTCTGTTCTCCTTCCCCAATCCCCCAACGCTGTTCCCCTCCAATTCCCCAATAAAATCTTAAAAAAAAAAAAAAGAAAGTAAATGCATATTCTTCAAATTCCTTAAACAGAAGAATTAGTGTGAGTGCAGTGTCATGATTGTGTTCACTGGTGTTAATTGGTTGTACATGTGATTTATCAAGTGAGGTTTAACACCTTAGGTTTGTTTTTATTTTCAGTTTGATCTACAGAAAAGCTATTTAAACATGCTATAATATTAATCTTGATGGATACATGCTCTGTAAATTTGCTTTGTGGTTATCACATAACATTTTTGGCAATAAGATAGAGTAATGATTGTAAAGTCCACACCAACTAATATTTGACTGTAGTATAAAAAGAAATTGAGAGATACTACCTAGAGAAATAATGCTGGCACCATGGCTATGGATGTTTAAAAGCCATAATTTCCTTTGCCTGTTGATGGAGGAAACTGAACGTGTGAATATTTCCTACAGAGACTCTGCAACGTGATAGTGAAACATTTGCGTATCACATTAAGTCTAAATTGTGATCATTGCCACCAGGCAGCCTCTTGAGTGCTCCATTCATTTCCTTCCTTGTGTCTTCACACATACTGATCTGTGGGACCCCTCATCTGCCTACCTCTCCTGGGAAGCCTTTTCTAACTCTGTGGGTTACTCCCACAGGGTCTTCCCTCTGAATAACATATCCAAGTAGCACCCTTTTCTTTTGCAATAAATCTATCCACTAAGCCTTCTTGTCTGTGCGTGGATTCCCAGTTCCCTGGCCAAGTGCTTGGCACGTCATAGGTGGTCAGTAAAAAGAGAGTGAAATGAACCAAATGGACTTAGATATGGGTTTTAAAGTATTTCCCATATCTACTATTCTTGTGAACATATTTTATGTAGATAATGTTGTTATTTGAGTTATTTTCCCAAATCATATGAGCATAAAAACTTATATCTATGACTAAAATTTCAGTTTTCCCATATTATGCTGAATCATATTTTAAACCTCATTCAGATTCCCTAATTCAGAAATTATGATTTTTGGATCTAGTTTGACTAATGCTTACCTGAGTAGTTACATTTGAGGATAAAGGGGACTTGTGAATATATGAGAAATTTAAACAAGATTTCAAAAGTGTGTTTACCTTAAATTACAGACATCAGTTCTTTTCAAATCCTAGTATTGTTTGTACAGAAACAAGTAATGTGCTAATCAAAAATTAGTTGTACCCGGATCCAAGATGGCACAGTAGATAAATGCTGTGCATGCCTCCTTGCCTGACCACATCAGAATTACAACTAAGTTGTAGAACAATCAACTTGGAGAATCATCTGAAGTCTAGCTGAACAGAAGTTTTATAATTAAGGATGCAAAGAAGAAGCCATATCGAAACTGGTAGGTGGGGCAGAGATGTGAAACGGGCTACCCCAAACTCTGTGTGGTGCATAAAAATTCAGAGGGACATCTTGGCCACAGAGGTTCCCCATAGAAGAGCAAGGGACCCCATCCCCACACCATACTCCCAAGCCCAGAGTATTGGTGCCAAGAAGAGTAGCCCCACAACATCCAGATGTGAAAAACACTGGGGATTCCGACTGGGTGGGACAGAAGGCTACAATAAACCCAGTCATCCTCTTAAAGGGCCCACACAGACTCGCTCATAGGCACTCACCCTGGGCTCCAGTGGAGAGACAGTGACTCGAGTGCCATTAGAGAAATATGGGGCACAGACTGGGGTGTGTGGCTTCAAGTAAGGGCTGGAAGATAGTTGCCACAGTCCCTGTGTGGGGTCCTTCTCCCGTGCAGCTGGCAGGCAGGCGCTATCTTTGCTGTGCCATCTTTCCTGTGTTGAGCCCTCCCTAACGCCCATGGCCAAATTTAAATCTAGATAGGCCTGGTGAGCTCCACTTCTTCCACCCTGGTGACTTACTGAGACCCCACCACACACAGCTCCGTACTACACGAGGCTTTGTCAGCAGCTGAACCGTACAAGAGCTGGCAACTAGCAGCAGGCCTCAGTGTGTCCTGGCTTATTTGAAGTTACCCCACACCAGGCACTGGTGGCACCTGTCCTCAGTTCATAACGAGGCCTCTCCCATAGGCCTCTCCCAAAGGTCCAGCACAGACAGTGACCAACCATGAATTGCTTTGTCACTTCTACCAGGTAGTACCCGGCTGGTTACAGGCAGTGGCTGACCTGAGCCTGCACCAAGGCCTGTCCCAAGAGGCCTCAAAACCAACATACTTGGTGGTTGGCTTCAGACCATAGCAGAGCACCACGTAGCCCCACAAGAGGCACACTCAAAGGGCAGTCTCAATAGGCACCAGAGCCTGCTTCAGTGAATCCCGCTCCAAGTGATCAGCCCCACCCTACCCTGCAGCCCATAAGATGTGGACATGGCCAAACCCCACAACCAATCAGCCTAAGGGTCAGTCCCACCCACTAATGTGCCAATAGCAATCAAGGCTCAACTATAACAGGAGGGCACACACACCCCACACAAGGGACACTTCCTATAGTACCCAGCACAGGTGACCAAGGAGACTGTGCCACTGGGCCCCACAGGGTAGCTACTACATAAGGCCACCTGGCAAGACTGGGAGACATAGTAGGTCTACCTAATACATAGAAACAAACATAGACAGCCAAAATGAAGAAGCAAAGAAATACATCCTAAGTAAAAGAACAAGAGAAAACTCCAGAAAAAGAACGAAATGAAAGGGAGGCAAGCCACCTATCAGAGACAGAGTTCAAAACATTGGTTATAAGGATGCTCATCAACAAAGTCATAATAAGCATTAAAAAAGACATAGAAACCATAAAAATGAACCAGTCAGAGGTGAAGATTACAATGACTGAAATGAAGAATGTACTAGAGGGAATCACCAGCAGACTAGATGAAGTAGACGATTGAATCAATGATTTGGAAGACAAGGTAGTAGAAAACACCCAATCAGAATACAAAAGGAAGAAAGAATTTTTAAAAAATGAGGATAGTTTAAGAGACCTCTGGGACAATAGCAAGCATAACAACATTCACATCATAGGGGTACCAGAACAAAAAGAGAGAAAGCAAGGGATTGAGAACATGTTTGAAGGAATAATGACTGACAACTTCCCTAACCTGGTGAAGGAAATAGACATACTAGTCCAGGAATTGCAGAATCCCAAACAAGATGAACCCAAATAGGCCCACACCAAGACACATCATAATTAAATTGGAAAAGGTTAAAGACATGAAAGAATCCTAAAAGCAGCAAGAGAAAGACAACTAGTAATTTATAAGGGAGCTCCCATAAGATTTTCAGCTGATTTCTCAACAGAAACTTTGCAGGCTAGAGGGATTGGCATGAAATATTCAAAGTGGTGAAAAACAAGGATCTACAACCAAGACTACTGTACCCAGCAAGGTCATCATTTAAAATCAAAGGACAGATAAAGAACTTCCCAGACAAGAAAAGCTAAAGGAGTTCATCACCACCAAACTAGTATTACCAGGAATGTTAGAGGCACTTTTTTAAGATGATAAAAAATATGAATAATAAAATGACAATAACTACATATCTATCAACAATTACTTTCAATTTAAATGGATTAAATGCAATGATCAAAAACATATCATAGTTGAATGGGTAAGAAAACCAAACCCTTACATGTGCTGGCTACAAGAGACACTTCAGATTGAAAGACACACAGACTGAAAGTAAAGGGATGGGAAAAGTTACTTCCTGAAACTGGAAAAAAAATCCTGGGGTAGCAATACTTATACCACACAAAGTAGACTTGAAAGTAAAGTCTATAATAACAGACAAAGAAGGACCCAGTAATCTCACTTCTGGGTATTTATACAAAGAAACCCAAAACGCTATTTCAAGGTGATGTGTGCATCTGTATATTCATTGCAGCATTATTTACAGTAGCCAAGATGTGGAGGCAACCTGGATGTCCATTGATGAATGAATGGGTAAAGAGGAAGTGGTACATATATATGAGTACAATGGAATACTGCTCAGCCATTGAAGGGAATGGGTTCTTGCCATGTGCAGCAGCATGGATGTACCTGGAGAGTATTGTGCTAAGCGGAGTATGTCAGACACAGGAAGACAGATGCAATGTGATTTCACTTATATGTGGAATCTAAAGAACAAAATAAACAAAACAGAAACACACTCATAGATACAGAAAACAACTTGATGATTGCCAGATGGGAGAGGGTTTGGGGATGGGTGAAAACAGGAAGGGATTAAGAAGTACAAATTGGTTATTACAAAGTAGTCATGGGGATGTAGGATACAGCACAAGGAATATAGTCAATAATATTGTAATAACTATGTATGGTGTCACATGGGTACTAGATGTATCAGGGTGATAGATGGGAGGGGAGTTGGGGGAGGTGAAAAAGGTGAAGGAATTAAGTACAAATTGGTAGTTACAAAATAATCATGGGAATGTAAAGTAAAGCATAGTTAATATAGTCAGTAATATTGTAATAGCTATGTATACCCTGTTTTCCCGAAAATAAGACCTAGCCAGAAAATAAACCATAGCGTGATTTTAGGTGCCAAAATATGGCACCTTGGCATACTGAATATTTTAAGCTGAAGGGATTTGTGGAAAAGGCACCCTTCTCCCGGAAACAGGTCATAAAACCCTCATGTGAGGGGTGCATGCCCTCCATATCCTGGAGGAATCATGCTATGGCTTATTCTCTGGCTAAGTCTTATTTTTGGGGAAACACGGTTGTGCTAGGTGAGTACTAAACTAGTCAGGGGGATCACTTCTTAAATTATACAAATGTCTAACCATTGTGCTGTACACCTGAAATTAATACAAACTGACATTGATATTAACTAATTGAAACATTTCAAAAGGGGAGGGGAAAAGTGAAGGGGAATAAAAGGTTCAAATGTACAGGTATAAAACAAGTCATGGGAATGTCACGTACAGCACAGTAATAATATTGATAGTATCATATCAGATGGTTGCTGGACTTATGGTGATCAGTTCTTTGGGTATATAAATGTTGAACAGCTATGGTTTTTTTTCAGGTGTAAAAAAATTAGTTGTGTCTGCTCACTGAAACAGAGAATAGATTGTTGGTTGCCAGAGGTAGGATTGGGGAATGTATGAAGGGGGTCAAAAGGTACAAATTTCCAGTTACAAAGTAAATAAGTCATGGGATGTAATGTACAACATGGTGACTGTAGTTAATAACAATGTATTGCATATTTAAAAGTTGCTAAGAGCGTAGATCTTAAAAGTCTTCTCAAGTAGAAGTTTGTAACTGTATAATGATGGATGTTAACTGAACTCATTTTGCAATATATACAAATATT
This sequence comes from Hipposideros armiger, assembly GCF_001890085.2. NCBI lineage: Eukaryota > Metazoa > Chordata > Mammalia > Chiroptera > Hipposideridae > Hipposideros > Hipposideros armiger. The sequence continues at coordinate 542,472 of NW_017732166.1, forward strand.
GAAGAATTATGTTGTACGCCTGAAGTGAATATAATGTTATACAGTAGTTCCCCCAACCTGCGATTTCACTTTCTGTGGTTTCAGTTACCCATGGTCAATGGTAGTCTGAAAATATTAAATTGAAAATTTGAGAAATAAACAATTCATAAGTTTAGACTTGTGTGCCTTTCTGAGTAGTACGATGAAATTTTGCCATCCTCCATCCCACCTGGGATGTGAGTCTTTGTCCTGCATAACCATGCTGTCGATGCTCCCGCCTGTTACCATTTAGTGGCCATCGGGGTTATCAGATCAACTATCTCGGTTTTGCAGTCCTTGTGTTCAGGTAACCCTTATTTTACTTAATAATAGCCCCAAGGAGCAAGAGTAGTGATCTGGCAATTCGGATATGCCAAAGAGAAACCAAAAAGTGTTTCCTTTAAGTGAAAAGTATAGTACAGTAAGATATTTAGAGAAAGAGAAAGACCACATTCACATAACTTTTATTACAGTATGTTATAATTGTTCTATTTTATTATTGTTCATCTTTTACTGTGCCTAATGTATAAATTAAATTTTATTACAGGTATGTATTTATAAGATCAAAACATATTATATATAGGGTTCAGGACTATCTACAGTTTCTGGCATCCACTGAGGGTCTGGGAACATATCCTTCTGTGAATAAGTAGGGCCTACTCTATGTCAGTTATAACTCAATTTAAAAAGTTAATTGCATCTGTTTAAGAAGGTTTGCCAGACTTTCTTTCCTAAGGACTATAATTTTGTTACTTTATATGTGGTTTAAAGTAATAAACTAAATTTCCTTACAAATAATTTCTATTCTACACTAATTCAGTTTGAGTAACCTAAATCATGAAGAAGTTTACTAAATATGTATATGCATAATTTTGTTTTATGTATAATTAAATAAACAATTGTATCATTTATAAATGTTCCCTGGAAGTTTCCCTTTTGTTTCCTGCAGAAGATACAGGTCTGGGTGAGCAGGCCACGTGCTTCAGTAGCATGGCCTGAGTTCTTGTCTCTGTCAGTGCCCCAGAATGAGTCAAAGGACCATTATTTCTACCTTTGATTTCCCTTCTTTTTTTTTTCTTTGACTTAAGCAACAGACATTTATTTCTCAGATCTGGAAGCTGAGGATTCCAAGGTCAGAGTGCTGGCAGATTCCATTCCTGGTGAGGACCCTCTTCCTGGCTTGGACACAGCTGCCTTCTTTTTGTGTTTTCACATGGCAGAGAGAAAAATAAGAGGTGGAGGGGTGGAGGTGGCAGGTTTCCCTTCTTTTAAGCAAAGTTAACAACACTGACATACATATGAAAGTGCTATTTTTGAAAATATAAAACTATTCAGCCACATTTTAAAATAGAGTTAAAACTTTTTTTTTTGCTATATTTGTAATGATTTGTTTAATTATAAAAGGTCCACATTAATAGTTTCCAGGTAGATCAATGACTTTTTAAAATCTGCCTGTTTGGGATGAAACTATATACCATCCCTATAATCTCCACAAATCTGGGAACTTAGGTCAACTTTAACTTTGTTACCAAAGCAGAGGGCTGGATGAGTAAACAGAAATGCCTGTGATGTTATAAAATGATAAACATTTAATTAAAGACATTGTTCACTCAACTGCATCACTTAGTTTCCTATCTTTTGGAGAAGCATAGAATATTCATTTAATGTTTATTTTTGTCAGCTAAATTCATTTTCTCCCCATTTGAAACTAAAAGAGTTATGTATTTATTGCTAAAATGGTCCCCTACCAGGTCAACCTTCTTTGTCGGATTACTATGAATTCTAGAATTTCAAAGTTAATTTTTTATCAGAATGTTTTGAATATTTTCATATAAAATTGAATATTCAATATTGAAAAAACAAGAAAATAAGGAAGTTATTAGCTCTAAAGAGAGCTACATTTCTAGTAGGCATATATTAAAATATGGAGTGTTAAACTTTATTAGCTAATAAAAATACTAGCATTATAATAAAGATTAACAAGGAAGCTGAAATACTTTAAGAGGCCCTTCAAGTCTGCCTATATAAGAGGGAAATGGAGGAAAGTGAGCAAAAACGGCAAAAAATCTCAATACTTGAGATTGTGGATACATTTGTACATTTACCTAGTGTAGTTACAACTAGAGCAGGCCAAGTATATTAATGCTTTTTATTTATTTTGATGGAAAAATCTTGCATCTAGCATGGGTTTGTTCAGTTTGTCAAAAAGAGATCAGAAAAATCTCCCCCTTTTTAATATGTGTGTGTAAATTAAGCCCCCTTTGCAGATAAATTGCTCATAATTAGCCATGTGGTCCTGCCAGGGAGGTAAAGAACAATTAGTTATCAAAATCAGTGAAGTAACCCTCTTTTGAGTACAGAAGACATTTTGGGGGGGGACTTGAGCTAAATAGAATAAATAGAAGGTTGAACTCATAAAATAGCTTTGAAAGATATAGTGATTTTTTTTTATAGCAGGGAAGAAAGGCTAAATTAAGCTTTCCCTTAGCTGGACTTATTCTCTGTTTTAGTTTAACGTCAGTGGCCTTAAAGAAGACTTTGTATTGGGCAGACCATAGTTCTAATATTGCTTTATCTTTAAACTGAAAGGTCCTAAATATGCACAAAAACTTTTATCTAGTGCTTTCTTCTTCTTAATTTAGTTGTTAATACTGCTTTATCATATTTTCTAAATTAACTTGAAGGGAAAAGTTCATGACACCTTTCATCCTTCTGGCTGTGTGCAGTATATTTGCAGTTGTACCCAGACATGGCTAGACACTATGCTCCACACCTGCTCTCTTATTTTCTTGTAACCTCTTCTTGCTCACCCACGCCCTCTGTTTTTACCTCTGTCTCTGTCTTTCTGTATCTTTCACAATATTTTTCTTATTTTTGGGTTACCATACCTATAGTCTATGGGTTTAAAATATTACTAGTACAAATTTATATTTGAATAGATTGTATAGAAATATGCTAGACACTAAAAAATTTATCTAGATTAAGATAAACTACAATCTTATAGAAAACATGGGCTTAGTTCTTGAACAAAAATCATATAGGATTACAAGCTTTACATGTAATTACATGCTGTTCATGTTACAGAGGCAAGCTGAGCGTTTTATCTTTGAGCAGGGAAATTTGCAGAACAAAACTTTTGCATAAAGCCAAATTGTGTTTGCATAGCTAGGACTGACACTTGGACAGAAGTTAGATATTGATCATTATTGTTAATATAGGTGTTTTTCCTTAATAAAGGAAATTCTTAGAGACTAGAACCCTTACAAGTTTAAATCAACCAGGGTGATTTATTTTTAGAATGAATAATACTCAGAACTTCAATTATATTTTTAATTAAACATTTTATTTTTAGATAATTGTATATTTGCATGTAGTTATAAGAAATAACAGAGAGAGATCATTTGCATCCTTTGTAACCAGTTTCCCCCAGTGTTAACATCTTGTAAAATTGTAGTACAATATTAAAACCAGGGTATCAACATTGATACAGTCAAGATACAAAATAATTCCATCACCACAGGAATCACTCAGTTTGCCCTTTTATAACTGTATCAACTTCTCTTCCCCTCTTTCCTCCTATCCTTAAACCCCGGCAACCACTAATATGTTCATTTCTTTTGGGATATTTGTTGTGTGTATAAATAGTTCATTCCTTTTAATTGCTGAATGGTATTCTATGGTTTGGATTTAACAGTTGTTTAACCATTCACTTATTGATGACATTTAGGTTGTTTCTATTGGGTGCTATTATGAATTAAACTGCTGTGAACATTCGTATATAGGTTTTTGTATAAACATAAGTTTTTATCTCTTTAGGATAAATGTCCAGGAGTGCATTGGGTTGTATAGTAGATGCATGTTTTTGTTTTTTGTTTTTTAACTGCCAAACTTGTCCAGAGTAGCTGAGCAATTTTGCATTCCCACCAGCAATGTATGAACAATCCAGTTTCTCTGCATCCTCACCAGCATTTGGTGGTGTTACTATGTTCTTTTTTAGCCATTTTGGTAGTGTAGAAGCACCTCATTGTAGTTTTACTGGGCATTTTCTTAGTGGCTAATGATGTTGAACATCTTTTGTTTATTTGTCATTTGTATATATCTTCTGTGAATTCTCAGTTCATAACTGTTGTCCATGTTCTGATTTGAATTGTTCATTTGTTTTACATTGCAGCTTTCAGAGTTCTTAATGTAGTCCAGATCCTAGTCCTTTCTTGGATGTTTAGTTTGCAAATATTTTATCTCTGTAGCTTGTCTTTTCACCCTCTTACAGGGTTTTTCTCAGAGCAGTTTTTCTTTTTTTTTAGTTTTGATGAAGTCCACTTTATCAATTTTTTTTCTAATATGAATAAAATTGCTTTATCTCAAGTTTAAGTATTTTTTGCCAAGCGCTAGATAGTGAAGATTTTCTCCTACATATTTTTTCCTAAAAGTTTTATGGCTTTATAGTTTACATTTATGTTTATGATCCATTCTGAGTTAAATTTTTTATAAAGTGTGAGACTCAGTTTTAAACTCCTATTTTTCTGCCCATGGATGCCTAAAGGCTACTTCCTATATAGAATTGCTTTGGCACTTTTGTCAAAAATCAATTGGGGGCAGGCCGAGTGGCTCAGTTGGTTAAGAGCGTGAGCTCTGAGCAACAGGGTTGCCAGTTCAATTCCCACATGGGCCAGTGAGCTGTGCCTGAGCTGAGCTGCCAACAGGCGGCAGGATGGCTCATCTGGTGAGAGCCCATGCTCCTAACAACAAGGTTGCCAGTTCGACTCCCGCATGGGATGGTGGGCTATGCCCACCTGCAACTAACATTGAACAATGTATCTGGAGCTGAGCGGCCACGAGCTGCCATCATGGCGATTGGACTTGGAGCTGAGCTACCTGCACCCTCCACAACTAAGACTGAAGGACAACAACTTGGCTGTTCCCCTTCCCCAATTCCCCAACACTGTTCCTTTTCCCCAATTCCCCAGTAAAATCTTTATTTAAAAAAAATCAATTGGGAATATCTGTGGAATCTATTTCTGGGGTTTTTTATTATGTTTTATTGATCTACATGTCTATTTCTCAATCAATACCACACACAGTATTGATTATTGTAACTACTCATATATAGTGTTAAAATGGTGTAGTCATTCTCCCCACTCTATTCTTCTTTTTAAAAATTGTTTTAGATATTCTAGTTCCTTTGCTTTCTCATATAAATGTTATTTACTTTTTCCCAGTTTTATTAAGGTGTAATTGGCAAATAAAAATTGTATATTTTTAAGGTATACAAGGTGATGATTTGATATACGTATATATTGTGAAATGATTACCACAATCAAACTACTTAACACAACCCTCACCATACATTGTTAGCTTTGTGTGTGTGTGTGTGTGTGTGTGTGTCTGTTGAAGACAAGATCTACTCTCAGCAAAGTTCAATTATAAAATATAATATTCTTAACTATAGTCACCATGCTGTACATTGGATCTTCAGAATTTATTCATCTAATAACTGAAAATTTATATTGTTTTACCAACATCTCCCTATTCCCCTACCCCACAGCCCCTGGCAACCACAGTTCTAACCTCTATTTCTAGGAGTTCGACTTTTTTTAGATTCCACATATAAGTGAGATTGTATAGTATTTATCTTTCTGTGTCTGGTTTATTTTACTTAGCATAATGTCCTCCAGGTTCATCCATATCCATGTTGTTGCAAATGGCAGGATTTCCTTCTTTTTATAGCTAAATAATATTCCATTTTATGAGTGCGTGAATGAGTGTGTGTGTGTGTGTGTGTGTCACATTTTCTTTATGCATTCATCTATCAACAAACAAATGTTTTTCCTATATCTTGGTTATGAAGAATAATGTTGCAAGGAACGTGGGATTGCAGATCTCTTCAAGATCCTGATTTCATTTCCTTTGGATAAATACCCAGAAGTAGGATTGTTGGATCATATAGTAGTTCTGTTGTAAATTTTTTGATGAATCTCCCTACTGTACCGGTTTGCATTCACATCAAGTGTACAGACTTCCCTTTTCTCCACACCCTCAACAACACTTGTTATTGCTTGTCTTGTTGATGATAGCCATTATAGCAGGTGTGATGTAGTATCTCATTATGGTTTTGATTTGCATTTCCCTGATGATTAGTGATGTTGAGCATCTTTTCATGTATATGCTAGTTATTTGTATGTCTTCTTTGGAAGCATGTCTATTCAGATCCTCTGCCCAGTTTATTTGTTTTTTTACTATTGAGTTGTATGGGTTCTTATATATTTTGGATATTAATCCCTTATCAGATACATGGTTTGCAAACCTGGCTGGAGCTGAGTCATGGACTGATTTAGGGTCCACAGCTGGGACTGAGATTGGCAGGCCTGTTACCTGAAGCACAAGGGGGCATGGTTCTTGCCAGGTCCTCTGGAAGGCGGTGCTGATGGAAGGACCAAGAACAAATGGGACTTGCAGCCCAATTCAAAGGTAATGAGATTGGTTTTCAGGTCTGTAGCCAGGACCACAAATGGCATGTCTGCCACCTAATCATAGACCTGCCTTCTCAAAATGTCCCTCCTCAGCTTGGGATTCCAGGGTTTTGCAACCTCCTACCTGAATCTCAGTGTTCCCACAAAGGCATTTTTGTTTATGGATGGCTGCCAAATTATTGTTGGTGTGTGTGGGGGGTGGGGGGGTCCTCCTATTCTGCCATCTTGGTGATGTCCCATATAAGCTTGAGTATACTGCAAAAAATCTTGCTGGGATTTTGATGGGAATTACTTTAAATCTATGTATCCATTTAGGGAGAGTTGGTATCTTTATGGCACTGAGTCTTTCAATTGGTAAATATGGTATGTCTCTCCATTTGTTAAGATCTTTGATTTATTTCATCAGTGTTTTATAGCTTCAGCATACAAGTCATGTACATGTTGTGTTAAATTTACATCGAAAATTTTTTGTTGTTTTTTGTTTAGTTTTGAAGTTATAAATGATTTAGATCTTTATTTTTGGTGCCCAAATGTTCATTGATAGTATATAGAAATACATTTTATTTTTGTGTATGCTATAACCTTGCTGAATTCACTTATTAGTTTTATGAATTATTTTGTTGCTTCCTTGTAATTTTCTACATGAGCAATCATGTCATCTGCAAATAGGGATAATTTTATTCTTTTTTTATCTGTATGTCTTTTTTTTTTCTTATCTTATTGCACTGGCAAGAACTTCTAGTCCTATGTTGGACAAAAGTGGTGAGAGCACACATAATTACTTTGTTTCCCATCTTAGGTGGAAAGCATTCATTCTTTCACCATTAATTATAATAATAGCTGTAGGATTTTGGTAGATGCTCTTTATGAAATTTAGCAAGTTCTCTATTTATAGTTTTCTGAGTTTGTTATTATGAATGAGTGTTGAATATTATAAAATGTTTTTTCCTCATTGATGAGATCATATAACTTTTCTTCTTTCGTCTTTAAAGTGATGGAAGTGATTTTCAAGTATCAAACAAGCCTGGAATTAACCTCACTTTGTCATGTTGTATAATTCCTTTTATGTATTTGAATTCTATATGCTAATATTTTGCTAAGGATTTTTTCATCTATATTCCTGAGATATGTTGCTCTGTAGTTTTCTGTTTTCCTTTTCTTTCTCTCTCTCCTCTCTCTTTTTCTTTCTTTTTTTATTTATTTATTTTTTTTACTGTCTTTGTCTAGTTTTTGTATCAGGGTAATACTAGCTTTATAAAATGAATTGGGAAGGGTTTCCTCCTCTTCTGTTTTTTGAAAGAGATTGTATAGAACTGGGTATATTTGATAGAATTCTCCAGTAAAACTTTCTGGACCTAGAGATATCTTTTTGGGAATTTTTAAATTACATTGTCATATTCCTTACTAGTTATAGGTCTGTTAGACTATTCTATTTCTAATTGTCCAAATTGTGGTAGTTTGTGTTTTTGAGGAATTGGTCCATTTCATCTGAATTGTTAAAATGTTTGTATGTAGAGTTGTTCATAGTAGTCCCTTACTAGCTTTGTGATAGTCTGTAGTAATGTCCTCTGTTTCATTCTTGATACTGACAATTTGTGTCTTCTTTGTTTTTTCCTTTGTCAGTCAGTGTTATTCATCATATCAAAAACCAACTCTTCATTGCATTTTTTCCCCTCCATTGTTTATGTTTTCAGTTTCATTGATTTCTGTTATTATTTTCTTCTATTTGCTCTGGGTATATTTTGCTCTTTTTTTTCCCCTAGGTGTTTAAAGTAGGAGCTGATTTTAGACTTTTCCTCTTTTCTAATTTAAGCTTTCAGTGATATAAGATTTCCTGTCTGTATTGCTTTAGCTGTTTCCCACAAATTTTGATATATTAAATTTTTATTTTCACTGAATTCAATGCTTTGGGGTTTTTTGTTTTGTTTTGTTTTGTTTTTTTAATTTTCTTTGACACTCCCTCTTTGGCCCATGGATAACTTAGAAGTGTATTGTCTTTCATGTATTACAGAATTGTACACCTGAAATCTATGTAACTTTAATAACAATTGTCAACCCAATAAACTTTAACTTAAAAAAAAAAGAAGTGTATTGTTTTGTTTCCAAGTGTTTGGAGATTTTCCTGTTATCTTTCTCTTTATTCCACTGTGATCAAAGAACACACTTTATATGATTTCAGTTCTTTTAAATTTGTTGAGATTTGTCTTATGACCCATAATGTGGTCTCTTGGAATATGTTTTGTGGGCTCCTGAATAGAATATATATCCTGCATCTACAAAAGTTATTTAGATCCTGTGGATTGATTGATTGATTGATTGATTGATTGACTGATGGATGCTGCACTCCTCTGTATCCTTGCTGATATTCTGTCTAGTTTGTTCTGTCAAATGTTGAGAGAGGGATATTGTAGTCTCCAACTTTAATTGTGGATTTGGTGACTTTTCCTTCCAGTTTCATTAGTTTTTGCTTCATGTATTTTGAATCTATGTTGTTTGGTGAATATTTACATTTAAGATTGCTATGTCCTCTTGGTGGATTGAACCTTTCATCATTATTTATGTCCTTCTCTGTCTCTGATCATTTCTTTGCTCTGAAGCCTGCTTCATTTGATATAAGTACTCCTCTTCCACTATATTTGTATTAATGTTTACGTAATATACATTTTCCCATCCTTTCATCCTACTTATATCTTTATATTTGAAGTGAATTTTTTTAGACAGCATGTAGATAGATTCTGTTATATAATCCACTCTGCTAATCTCTGTCTTTTTTTTTGGTTTATTTTGACCATTTACACTTAATCATTATTGATATGTTAGGATTTAAGTCCACCTTTATATTTTTTATTTTTTGTTCTCTCCTTATATCCCTTTCCTCTCCTCATTTATAATATGATTGTCTTAAATATTTCCTGTGCATACATTTAGAACCATATTACACAGTATTATAACTTTGCTTCAATCCAAATAAAATTTGAAAACTCAAAAGAGTAAGAAAGCCTATTGCGTTTGCCAATTTTTTTTTTCATTTTTCTTTCCACAGATCTTGAGGTTCTGTTCATTGTTTATTCAGTCTGTTTTCTTTGTTGTTCATGTTGGTTAATTTCTATTATTTTATCTTCAGGTTCACTAATTCTTTTCTCTGTCCCCCTCCATTCTGCTGTTGAACCCATTCATTGAGTTTTTTATTTTTATGATAGTATTTCTTAGTTCTGCAATTTCCATTTAAAAAATATTTCTTTGCTAAGACTTTATATTTCTTTCTAATTTTTTGTCTTGTGTGCATTTGTAATTTTCATTGAAGAATATTTATAATGGCTGCTTTAGAATCTTTGTCAGATAATTCTAGCATCTGTGTCATCTGGCAATCTGTGTATTTTGGATATTATTGTATGAACTTATGAATTTTATTTAAACGTATTTTTGGTGTCTTTGTGACACTGTTCTCAGAGAAATGGAGGGCCTGTTACTGCCAGGTGGAGGTAGAAGTTCAGATACCCCACTTGTCCTCCATTGATACCTAAGAGGGAAATGACTCCTTTTTTACTGCTGGACATATGTGAGTTTCAGCTTCCTGCGAGGCTTCCACTGACATCACCCTGGCTGGGAGGGCCAGGTGTGCTTTGTTACTGTTCCCCATGTGGCTTCCACTGACAACACTGGAAGAAGGTAGTGGGTGGAGCAAAAGGTGGCCTCAGTAACGCTGGGTAGTGGTAAAAGTCCGGGCTCTCTGCTACACCTGTTCTGATTCTATGCCAGAGTGGTGAGTAGGGATGTTTGGTTACTAATGTTAGGTGGGGGTGAAAGTCCAGGGCCCCAAGTGGTCTCCACTGTCTCTATGTATATATGTGTGGGGGGGAGGGGCTCATTACAAGCCTGCAGTGATGAGAGTCCCAACACCCTATTCTGCTCTCTATCACACCACCCTAACTGGGCTATGGAGACTCCTCACTACTACCTGATGAAGGTGGAAGTCTGGGCTCCCCGCTTGCTCTTTGCTGGCGTGCATGGTGATGGGTCACAGTTTCCATGTGATGTTTGCCTAAAGTAGAGCAGTTATTTTCTAAAAGTTTTCTGTCTCTCTAGGCTGCTCCATCCCTAGTCCTTTGGTTAAAGAGAATGAGGTTTTATATGGGGCTTTTTTTATCTGTACCTATTACTGCTTCCAGGTTGCCAGGTTCTTCAGTTCCAAGTCTGGGATATAAGAGGCAAAAAGAAAATCCAAGAACTCATCACTGTGCTGTTCCTTAGATTCCAAGAACCCTAGGTCCTTGCTGGTCTGCCTTCTTCTCTCCACCTTTCAGTGTCTTCTTATATTTAGTTTATATATAATATCAGATGTGTTAGTTGTCCTTAACAAAAGAAATAGGGGCAAGTATGTCTACTCCATCTTTCCAGAAGTGGAAGTCCTAACTTTTTTCTTAATGTTAAGCAGCACTACCTGATTTTGAGGCAAGAGTATTAGAGTCTTCTGAAACCTTATGTCTGACAGGAAGCAGGAGAATTCGTCTGTTATATTCCCAGACTTCTTTTCTTCTTAAATGTGAGGCATTTCGGTGACTATGGTCCATTCGAAAGCATTCCTTGGGCATTTGATGTCATGTTATTTGAAAGATTAGAGTGTCAGAATGTCTGAAGATTTTATTTGTAAATAACATTTATTTCAATGTCAGGGTACTTCTTTGAGCCTGTTGATAGTCTTTGCTCACTCCTTGCATTTCTCCCTGAAGCTTCCGAAGGCCATCATCTAACAGAGTAGGAGGACCTGAGGGAGCTCAACCCCAGGCGCATAGATGGGTGGCCTTCTTTCATTATCCCTTCTCCTGACACAGGACTTGCGCTGGAAAAGTAAAATCAGATCCATTGACAATCACTTTTGAGCATGTGAGGGCAGCTGTCACTCGGTGGGCTGGCTAGGTTTTATCTGTCTATAGTAGGCAAGTCATTGTGTTTTGTATTCCTGATTTAGCAAGAACATGAGGGGAATCCAGCTTTGCAAATAAGCTGTTGTATATCTTTCTCTTTTCCAGGCAAATGCTTGTTATCCCGAATGGAAGCTGCCCTGTTATTCTGAACACTTATTTTTGTGAAAAAGTTGTTGCCAAAGAAGATTCAAGAACAACACATGAAGTGCACGATTGGAACACATCCCTTCCAAGAAGAAGCATCACTTTGGCCCAGATGTTCAGATTTGAAAGTTTAACAAATAATTCACCTGAAAGCCAGGTAAACTCTCATTGGCTTAGATGTTTTGTGCTTTGTAATAATATTGGATTTGAAAGGGTTTTAGTGTAAGTGAAGATGTTTACCCTTGGTCTTCCTCTAGATATTCAGGAAATATATATGCTAGTGCATCTTGTTATACTTAAAGAAATTATAGTTCAGATCAGTATTTACTTGTGGTCTTTTTATAGTATTTCATCTTTTTAATTATGTATTAATCTTTATTGAAATATCTGAGTTTTTTCTGCTCTCATCTTATAATTGTCTAAGTTTTTTGTTTAAGCCCTCATTTATTAAAAAAGAATCAAGTCTTTTTTCACAATATCTGTCTCCTTTGGGATAAAAAGAGCTGCATAAACTTGAGATTATAAACTGGAAATTGTTTTTTTGGAATTTTATTGGCCCTAAGCCATGATCATCTGACAAGATAAATTTAGGGAACCACTAAACTCCATTTGCAGTGGGCATGAAGGACACTCCTAGGACCAGTCCAAGGTATGTGGCTCCCAGTGCACTTCCCTCAGAGTCACCAACTTACCTGAATCAGCACTGAATGGAATGCTGAAACTGACAGATAGTGTTAGGAAAAATAAGAAAGATTGAAAGTAGACAAACTTCCTTCCTGTTTTGTATATGTGTAATCAAGCGGATTCTCCCTTTCAAAACAACTGTCTGAAGAGAATTATGCAAAAAATGGTGGCTCTCTAATCAATTTAATTGTACCAGATTTAAAATATGGCACAAAATACAATATTGCTTTAAATTCATGAGATATGTTTTCATCAATATTGATGATTAAGCTGCAGTATAGAACAGTAGTTAAAAGTATGTGCTTTGGAACCAGGTGTTCTGGTTCAGTACTGCCTCAGCCACCTTCTTCTAAGTGACCTTGGGCAAAATATTTAACTTCTCTGTGTCTCAGTATTCTTATCTATAAATGGTGATAATGATATAATCTACCTCCTTGGTTTGTTGTAAGGTTAAATACATTTGTTACATAAGCACAATATGTAAAGAAAAGTACCTGGAATGTAGGAAGTACTCTAGAAGTGTTGTTTTCTAATTATGATATTTAATATTATTTTAAAGGTTTGTGGGAAACTACATGAGCTTGTAAAGTGCCTAGCCTAATAGATTGCACATAACATGCACTAAATAATATGATTTAGTTTTATTAAACCCTAGTCATTCTTCTGTTTTGTTTTTTAGTTTATCCTGCTGGGCAAACCTCATAAAAGAAAAATTTTCTAAATTACCATGAGGTATTTTAATAGCAGGAATGTCTACATGTTTTCAAAATCCCAAGATGGTCTGTGCTTTCATTGAGAGGAAACACTCTTTGCCGTTTCCATGTTACTCTTGCTCACCTTGCCCTCCTCAGCAGCATTGGTTACCTGGCAGACATAGAGTTCCTTGCCATAGGTTTGTTTGTTTTAGATTTATGTTTTTTAAATTTATATTATGTTTTCTTTTTCTTTTAGTGTTCTGCATTTCCATCAGAGGATTCCCTAAGAATGTCATTATTTGGTATGTAAGTGTGCCATCATGAGTCAAACTGAAACTTTACCCTTTGTGTGACTTGGCCAGTTTATGTGTAGTGGTCTTACCACCATGGGAACAAACTGGACCCACAGACATGAAGCAGCAAAACAACACTCCTCAGCCCAAGCTCCTCTGAAGGATTCTCTCCTAGATGCAATAGAAAGCCAAAGAGCTGCCACATGGTTGGGAGTTGGGAGTCCCAGTGGTGGTGCAGAGTATACTCTCTTCCCTGTAGGTGTCAGCCAGGAAGAGGCTCAGCTGCTCCACCCAGCTCAGACCCACCTGAGTTTGGTGAGTGACAAGACACAGGCATGGGTACCCAGAGTCACTTAAAGAAAGCAGAGGCTCTTCTGGGAGCAATTTCTTGGCTGCATTCCCCATATACATGGGTTGTTTTTGTTTGTTTCTTTCTTGCATTAAAATTTGGGATCATGGTGTGACAAAGGAGTCTACCTGTGTATTTATAGAAAAAGTCCTTAATTTAATTTAAGGACTTTTAAAATAATTTACTTTGTTGCACTTACTTTTACCTTACTGATTCACGTTATTACAAATAACACAAACATAAGAAATATTGGTATTGTTGTAAAAAAGCCAAGACATGTGCTTACCACACCTAAAAAGATCACTGTCAAGTTTTATATCTCTTAAGTAAATGGCAATTAGTAAATCTGTAAATAAGCCTTTCACAGAGTGCTGTCTTAATCTACATCAGTGCTACCTGATAGAACTTTCTGCAATGATGTGAATGTCGTATATCTGCACTATCCAAGAATGTAGCCACTGAATACATATGGTTATTGAGCACTTGAAATATGGCTAGTGAGACTGAAGAACTAAATTTTATTTAATTTTTATTAACTTATTTTAAGTAGCCCCATCTAGCTAATGGCTACCTTGTTGGACAGTACAGCTAGATAGATACATGAACCAGGGCCAAACACATGATTCAGCGTACTTTGCTCATATGAACTGTGGGGGCGATGTCTTCTTTTCTTCTCAGAATTAGGCCCTTCCCGATTTCGTTTTTTCAAATAGCTGTAGACACATTGTTGACTTAAAAGTTTGTTTATTTATTTCTGTCAGAGCCTTGGCATAACCATTGGAGTTTGTCTTGCTTTCTGTGTTAAGTTGCCCTCAAGGCTGTAATATGGATTTACAACAGAATAGAAATTAAAAAAAAGGTGTTGGTTTATCAATAATTTTTTCTATCTACTCTTAATAAGAAAATACATACTGTATTAATAATTAACAATCATTCTGTTTTAATGGTGCCTTCTGATGCTATTCAGAAGGAGCAATAGGCAACAATTCTGGGTTAATTATAAATCTTCAAGTGGATGGCACTTGATTTGAAAGTGCTCTGGATTTCAAAAAGTCTCCTTTAGGTGTAGAGTTAGAGAATATTTCTTTTGGATTATAGAATTGTTTTATTTTGTTTGGAATGTGTATGTGTATAAAATCCATTATATCAGTTTTAAGGTTTTTACCATGACTTGTGCTCTAGACCAGGCTTGTACTCTTTGACTTAAATCTATGGTAAATCTAAACAGAATAAACTGGGACAGCTACAGTTTAGACAAAAGTTTCATTTTGCTTTGCTTTTTTTATGGTATGTTTACAGTGTTAGGTTTTGGAGAAGGGAATACTGAATAACTAGGCAATAAGTATCTTGGTAAAGCTTTCCCAGCCCAGCACACAGACTCTGAGGAGATGGGGACAGTGGGGACTGAGTCACAATCAGGAGAAGGCAAAATGAAACTGGCATAAGGTTGCTTCCTTCTGAGTAATCACAACATGCACTTTGAAGGTTGTCCCTCCAGCTTCTTCAGTGGCACTTGTTTTACTTGTTGAACAAAGAGAAGAAATTGGAAGCTGAAGTCTAGAAAATTGCTGCCAGTGGTTAGTATTATGAATGCTTTGGATTTGTACCTTAAAATACATACTAAGACATATCAAATGAGACTATGCTTGTGGTGGATTGAAGGAAGGCCAGTCATAAACCTCAAAAGCAAGAAAACAACATTCATTTATTCAGATATAATGAAATGCATTGTGTGTAGTTTGTTTCTTGTAGTGCACATGAGATTGTACAATGCTGAGGCTAAAGTCCCATTTCACAGATGAGGAAACTGAGCCTCAGAGAGGTTCTTACTTGCTGACAGTTACATGGGTGGACAAAAATAAAAATATAATGAGATATAGAATTCCAAAATGACAGGTTTGTAGAGAGTATTGATGCCAAAAAGGGAAAAAAATGAGTTAGAACCAAGCTGTGTTTAGATTAAGGCTGACTCAGGAGTCAAGTAATCCTGGGGCAGTGGAAGAAGTAAAAGTGCCCAGCCATGGGGAGAATTAATTGGACTGTGTAGAAAAATAAATTTTTGGACAAAGGGCCATGCATTTAGCATTGGGTTTGAGGACAAGTCTTCCGAAATGTCTTTTGGGTACAAAAATGTCTTATTGTGTAACTGATTATTAATATTTTCTGGATTCATTTGCTTAATAATCAGGCTCTCCAGTTTACAAATCAAATTAATATATAAGTAAAATTATACTTAACCCTCTACTAATTCTTTGCTAATGTGTATGTAAAGAAAAACAATAAAGTATCTGCCTTGGAGAATCATGTAACACTATATATTCTAATGTAGACTTTTCTATACATACACATGTAATGTGTATATAAGAGAAAACATTATTAGAAGACTTACGTATACAGCTTAGAAGATCCCTTTCTTTTCTGCTTGCAGTTTCTACCCATAACTTATTGACCATAGATAAATTTGAATGACCCAGTGTGCAACACATTTGAGTTATTCTTGTCCAGAGGCATAAGTGCAGCAGATACAGAAGGGAAATTGCACAATGACCCCTTACTACTGAAGGCAGTATTAGGTCTTCTCTCTTGTCATAATCTGCTTTACCCCAAATATCTTTCTAACTATCAGTAAACTGAAATACAATTTTGATCACTACGTGTTTTCTATAAAGTACCAAAAATTAACCATATCAGAAGATACAGTATAAACTTTGCCACAGTTTGCCACAAATGGTCAGTTGATTCCTGATGAAACACTTTATTTAGCACCTTGATCGTAGGTGTCAATCTCAGTCTATTCCCAGTGTTCTAGGAATATCACTTTTCTGAGATCAGTAAGAGCTTATCTTCTGATGGCAGACAGCCCAATTTTTGCCAGCTTTGAAAGTAAAGGAAATTTATTTGAAGCCAGCTGGTCTTGAACAAAGTCAGATAAAATCAGTCAAAAGGCCCATGTCCTCTAAACTATGAAACATTATCAAAAATACACTTTAGATTTCAGAAATATAATATGTAAGAGTCTCCTGTCCATTGTTCTTCTAGATGACATCCTTTAATTCAAGCTGTTAAAGAAAACATTTCTATTAGGTTTTTCAAGGTGTTATAAGTCAGAGTAACCAACACAAACTTTTTAGTTTTATAAATCACTAAAATCAGAGGTAACAAAAAACCAATCTAGAAGACACTCCCTAACCATTAAGCTAGGTGGTCTATTCAGAGCCCAAAAACACCTTTAGCTAGATCCACTCTATATTGAATGGATATTAAATAAATGCATGACTAATAAAACCATAGGCTTTTTTAGCAGAAAGGGAACACTGGTCTTGAAGATAATGTATAATGGAGGAAACTGAGACAAAAAAAGGTAAGTGAATACTCCAGTGAGCTCCTACCTTATGGCAGAGCAGAATGTAGACCATATTACCTTGCTCCCGGCCCATGGTGATTGCCATTGAACATTGCCTTTCTTCTCCCTTTCTGAAACATTCAGTTCCTTTATCCTTAAGATATTTAACTTAGAGACAAATAATTTAATTTTATCCCTTAGAGATGCATGATCTTTCTTGCCAGTCACTAAGAAATATTTATAATGGGAGAGTTCATCTTTTTTGAGAACACAGAACTTGCTCAATAGTCATGCATTTGGACACAAAGCTGAAGGACAGAACCTTCCAGTTTAACAGTTTAATAGTTACCTTGCATTGTAGTTTCATAGAAATTCATTGGGCTAAACTCAGGAAGCACATTTTCCTTTTTCTATACCTTGATGTTTTAGTCTCATTTTATCTTTTGACTCTTCTTTTAGTCTCTTATATTTTTTTCCAACTTTTGAATAAGAAAAAACACCCACCATTGCCCTGGGCAAGGTTCTGGGTGTGTAGTGGTTAATAAAACCAGACATTGTTCTTGCCACTCATGGAGTCCCACACAAAATAATAAAAAACAAGTATGTTTACAATTATAAGTTGTGATAAATGCTCTGGTAAGAAAAAGTAGAAAATCATGAGAGAGACCAATGGAAAAGGGACAGAATTCAGTTTAGAGGATTCAAGGATGGGTGTTCTAAGGCAGTACTATTTTAAATGACACTTGAAAAATAAGTAAGTGGATGTTAGGTAAAAAGCAGATGAAAGAGGATTACATGCAAAAGAAAGATTACCTCTCAAAGCTCCTAGACAGGAGGGGGAAGCCATTGTGTCCAGGATGCATAGGCCAGCAGGAGAGCCCAAAGAGGCAGGCCTGCCACAGTCTCATACGCCACATGAGGGGACTGTAGTGTTTGCCGTGGTTGCCCACTGACCCAAAACAAGGTTTACCTGTTTGAAAGACAGCTTTAGCTGTAAAATGTAGGATGTAAAATGGTTTGGGAAGAGGGGGAGCATGGAGCAGGGTCCTAGTGGAAGCAGAGCAACCCAGGAAGAGGCTATGGACGTCATCTAAGTCAGTCCAGGCTCCTGAGGCTCAGGTGACACAGGGAAATAGAGAAAAGGGTTCATGTTCTAGATGTGTGTGATGACTTGGTAATAGACTGAGTGTGTGGGAGGGTAAAGTAGAAGGAAATATTAAGAATAAACCTCAGTTTCATTATTTGGTAGAATAAAGGGCCCTTTACTGAGATGAAAAAAACTGGAATGAGAACAGGATTGGAGGGAAGCTTGAGAATTAAGTTTGGGGCTGTTTAGTTTGAAACTCCTATGAGACATCTAAGAAGACATGTCAGATGAAAGAGTTGGCTATCCAAATCTCAAATTCAGAGAAGGATTTGGGGAGTTTTCGGCCTACAACTGGTCAATGTGTATATTTGTATATACTTTCATTTTATTTGCTAACTTGAATGGGTTATATTTGTCCATAATGCTAATCTCCAAAGGCACTAGAAGGCATGCAGTAAAAGGCAGATGCCCTCAGCTCTCCTTGTCATAGTATCTCCTACTCCTCTTCTCTCTACCCTCTTCCAGAGGTGTTCTGTCACAGCTAGTAACTATCTAAAGCCAGGGCAATGCACAAGATCACATTAGGGAACTAGTAGACACAAACAGTAGAAGAAATGCTAGCATTGAGCTCTAAGGTCCTCTAGCATTGGAGAACAGGTAGAAGATTCAGGGGCCATCCAAGCAGACTAAAGAGGAAGGGCTAGTGATACAAGAGGAAAACCCAAGTGCATTGTGGTAGGCACTCAGGATAGGGGACTTTCCACGTGTGGGAGTGGGCAGCTACGTATAATGCTGCAAAGAAGCCCAATAAAATGAGGACTGAAAACGTGCAGTGGATTGCTGAGGAGTTCCTCAGTAACTTTACAAACAGAAGATGCAGGGGAATGGTGAGGGTGGAAGCTAGCTCACAAGGAGCTGAAGAATGAATGGGAAGCAGGCAGGAGGGATGGGTTTTGATAGCAAATGTTTTGTTGATACATAAGGGAAAGAGAATGTCCAACGTTAAACAGAACTACAGTGAGGGCATTTCTGTCTCTTGTTTCCAAGAGACATTTTTCTTTTAAAAATGCGCTGAGGTAGGCTGCTAATTGAAAGAGCAGGTTGTCAGACTGGTCTGGGTTCACATGCTGACTTCACCACTTAGCAGGGAAACTTGGGGCAAATTATATTTCTTTATTTACAAAATTGAAATTATAATTCTTCCCATAATACATGTGAGGATTAAATGAGATTACTATGTATGTAGAGTTTAGCATGATGCTTCCCATATAATAAGCACTCAATAGAGGGTGGCTTACTAGCTCTAAGCAAGCAAGCACGAATACTTACAAATTGTAAAATACTGATAAACAACATTGTTACATTAATTAGAAACCTAAAATAAGCAAAAAAAAAAGTCATCAAATTACAAATCAGCATTCTGTGTTAGTATTGAGTTTAATTGTCTGGTTGTGGAGGAAGTTTGATTCATGTTGGGCCCTCATCTCACTTATCAACAAGGAGTTGATGCTCATTTACTTTAGAAAACAAACATTTATGTAAATTCACATGTGAAATATGACCACTGCCTTCTAAATGACGCAGGTATAGAAGTTCCTCTGTAATTAACATGTTGCAAAAAACTACCATAATCCTGGGTCCAGTATTGGATGCTACTGGTAATTATGGCTGGCATACGATTTTTATCTTTGTCTGGAGCAGGGGTCTGCAAACTTTTGAAATGGAAGAGCTGCCAGGGGTCAGGAAACTGCGGCTTGCGAGCCGCAGGCTTTGAAGTAAAATTGAAAATGAAAATAAAACTATCCTAGTTTCATTTATAAAATTTTTAAAAGATATTAGTCACATAATGGTAATTATGTAAAAATATATTTATAGCTCTCAAATAATTTTTAAATTGTTGTGAGGGACAGGATTGGCTCTTCCACGGGTCGGCAAACTTTTGAGACAGAACATACCCAAAGAACCGCAGTTTGCCAACCCCTGGAAAGCATTGAAGACATCCCAGACTCCTGATGTTGAAAATGGCCCAGTATTAAAGCAGAATGAGGAACATGAACTAGTAGATAGTGAATATGATAATTAGAGTTCTTTGTGATGATTATTCACCTTTGTTGTGTTGGGACAGTAGAGAAAGACTATTGTATTAAGCTTGCTAGATTCCTTTTGAAAAGAAAGCCATCAGCAGTGTGATACATTGATTCCCCAGCTCTGTGCTCACCAGCCTGGTCTCCCTGGATGTATGCAGCCCTTCTTCCTGCTTTAAACTTAAACTTTTCCTTCAATTAAATGATCGAATGATATACTGGACTCACATCTCCTGTTCTGTGTACAGACATGGAGTGGCATGGCATTCCTTCTCCAGAACAGTGGTACATATGTGTCAATGATGTTAGAGCCTAAAAGGAAAACTACAACTCCTTCTCCTCAACAGTACATAGGACCATTTCCCCTGCTCTTCCTTTATATACCACCACATGCAACCAGAGTCTGTGGAATGGGTTTATTGATGAACCTACTTAGCATCACATTTTCCTCGGATCATTATTGTTACTCATACTTTATTTTTGAAGTTTCTTTTCTTCTTCATGTTGTAAAGAAGTTAGAATTACTCTTTTTCAATTATTTGAATATATTTATTGTGATGTAAAAAATATGACAACAGGGCATCTTTTATTTTTTTAATTGGGGAATTGGGGGGATCGGAACAGTGCTGGGGAATTGGGGAAGGGGAACAGACAAGTTGCTGTCGTTTGGTTCTTCAGTCTAGTTGTGGAGGACGTTGCTTCACTGACCCAAGTTGGCACCATCATTGCGCTCTTCCCGGGCGAGGCAGATCAGTCACCGGCCATTGGACAGCTGCTCATGGTGGCTCACCGCAGCTCATGCTGGCTGCCGGCCACTCACACCAGCTGCCTGCCACACATGGTAGCTTACATCAGCCCACTGCAGCCTACGCCATCGCTGGCGACTCACAGCAGCCCAGCTCCTGGTCGAGCTGTTGTTCGCCATCTTAGCTGTAGAGACTGCAGCGTCATTGGCCATGTGGGATCCAAACCAGTGGCCCTGCTGCTCAGAGTTCGCTATCCGAAGGCAACTCTTAACCGACGAGACACTCGGCTGGCCCAGATTCTACTTTTGACTGATATAAATAGTGCTGCTGTGAACATCTATGTATAAGCTTTTCTGTGGATGTATGTCCTCAGTTCTCGAGTATATATCTATGAGTGGAATTGCTGAGTAATTGCTGGGTAATGGTAGCTGTACGTTTAATTATTTGAGAAATTAAACTGTTTTCCAAAGAAATTGCACCATTGAACATTCTCACCTGCAATGTTTAAGAGCTCCGATTTCTCCACATCCTAACCAATGTGATTCGCAAATATTTTTTCCTGTTCTTTAATCTTTCTTTTTTTTTCACTTTTTCAGTAGTATCCTTTGAAACACAAAAGTTTATAATTTTGATGTCCAGTTTATCTTTTCTTTTTTTGGTCACTTATGCTTTTGGTGTTTTGCTGCCACATCTAAGTAACTGTTGCCTAATCCAACTTTATGAAGGTTTACTCCTATGTTTTCTTCTAAGAGTTTTGTAGATTTTACACTTACATTTAGGTCTATGACCCATTTGAGTTAATATTTGTATATGGTGTAAGGCAGGGGCCCAACTTAATTCTTTTGCGCATATATATATATATATATATATATATATATATATATCCAGTTGTCCCAGCACTATTTGCTAAAAAGACAATTTTTCTTTATGGGATTTTCTTGGCGTCCTTGTCAAAAATCAATTGACCATAAATGTGTTTGTTTCTGGACTCTCAGTTCTCTTGCATTGATCTGTATGTCTGATAACTTTATAGTACATTTGGAAATCTGGAAGTGAGAGTCCTCTAAATTTATTTTTCAAGGTTATGTTGGGAATTTTGAGTTGTTTATATTTACATATAAATATAGAATCAGCTTGTCAATTTTGCAGTAAACCAACTGGATTTTTTATAGGGATTGTGTTGAATCTGTAGATCAATTTGAAGAGAATTGCCATCTTAGCAATGTTTAGTTTTCGTATCTATAAGCATGGGATGTCTTTTTATTTAATTAGATCTTTAATTTCTTTCAGTAGTGCTTTATAGTTTTCAGTCTACAAGTCTTGTACTTCTTTTGTTAAATTTATACCTAAGTATTTGCTTTTTGTGTGCTATCATAAATGGAATTATTTCCTTAATTTCATTTCGGATTGTTTATTGCTAATGTATAGGTATCCAAGTGATTTTGTAAATTGACCTATATTCTGAAGTCTTGTTAAACTTGCTTATTAGCGCTAACAGTTTTTTTAGTGGATTCCTTAGAATTTTTCATATATACAATCATGTAATCTTTGAATAAAGATAGTTTTACTTCTTCATTTCCAATCACGATGTACTTTATTTCTTTTTTTTCTTAATTGCCCTGGCAATTCGTTTAATTATCTTAAGGCAGAGGAGAAGTGGTTATTTGAGGCTGTGGTCCTGTCACAGTAGCTCATTTTCTAACTCATTTTTCTCAGTTTCCTTCCATTCTCTTATCTTGAGTCCTAATCCATCCTTCTCTACCCAGCCTCATGCCACTTGCCCTGTGAAATCTCTCCTGATTATCCTGTGAAATTAGTCTCTTCTTTAGTGTCGTAAAATAAAACAAAGAAATTTTGAAAGCAGAAAAGCCTGGGTGTGAATCCTGAGCTCTTTCACCTACTAGCTATATTGGAGATGATAAATAGATGATAGATAGATAGATAGATAGATAGATAGATAGATAGATAGATAGACAGACAATCTTAACTTTTCATTTTCACAACAGCCCCATGAAGCTAGTACCATTAGTATCACCTTGGATGGTTGTTTTGGAGATTTAATGAGATAACATTTATAAAATGCCTCACCCTAAGTAGGCACACTTAACACTATTTGTTTTATAACTATTATATCTATTTGTATTTTAGTTATAGATGTGTCAGTCTTTACTATAAGGTTGTGAACTCCATGCAGGTAAGGATTATGTGTACTAGTAGTAGTACTAATAGTAGTAGTGTTTATTATTGCATCTTCTGCAAATACTGTGCCACTATATATGTCCCTAAATATATCAGTTAACTCTATCTTTTTTGGGGGGGAGGGGGGGCATTATGATGGTTGACAGTATTGTGCCCATGTGTCATTTCTCCTGTCTAGAAGGCAAAAACTGGATCCTTTTTTTCTAACCTTTATCTCTTTTTTAATCTTTTATCATTTTATTAGTCTAGTATCAGGTTACAGCTAGCTCATTGAAATATTAAATGTTTTGAAGTAGAATCAGAGCTATAGATAATTTATTTTGAAAGCAATATGTTCATGTTCTTAAATACTCTCTATATTTCCAACCCATGTCATTTTTTTTTAAAGATTTTATTGGGGAATTGGGGGAGGAGAACAGCGCTGGGGAATCGGGGGAAGGAGAACAGACAAGTTGCTGTCCTTCTGTTCTTCAGTCTAGTTGTGGCGGACGTCGCTTCACTGGCCCATGTTGGTATTATCATTGCATTCTTCCCAGATGAGGCAGATCTGTCGCCGGCCTCTGGACGGCCGCTCACAATGGCTCTTGGCAGCTCACATTGGCTGCCGGCCACTCACGGTGGCTGCCTACCACACACGGTAGCTCATGGCAGCCCACTGCAGCAGGGGCTGCAGCCTACGCCGTCGCCGGCGACTCATGGCAGCCCAGCTACAGGTCGAGCTGTTGTTCACCATCTTAGCTGTAGAGGGCAGTGTCACTGGCCCCCATGTGGGATCCGAACCGGGGCCCTACTGCTCAGAGCTGGCATCCCAAGCCAGCTCTTAACCAACGCTCCACTCGGCCGGCCCCAACCCATGTCATTTGATTCATCTTCATATCTATATCTCACATCCTTTGAATATGTATTCTTAATGAGCTTATTGATAATATGAAATAACACTAAATGTTCCTATTTTTATATATATATATATATATATTAAACCAGTGATAGACTTGAAGGGAAATAATCAAATGGAATGACAACAACCTACTGATGTGAATACAGACAATTATAAAAATAAAATTTTTACAACAGAATGAAGATAGCAACAGTAATTTTCCAGATTCATAGCCAGACATGGTATGTGAATCCATAGCTCTAAGTTTGCATGTTAACCTGGCCTTGGTGATTTTCCAGCATCTGTTATCCATCAACAGCAAGAATGATTTCAAGGTGGCCCTATATAAAAGGCATGGAATTTTCTGTCTGTTCCTGACCTACTTTTCCTGGAAATGTTTGTTCTAATGGTCTGCACCCCTGCCCTCCTGTGCCTGTAGCTGAGATCTAGAGCAGTACTGTGGTCACACTAGAACTTTTCTGTAAGCCACACTGCAGCTCTGGAATGTGCTTTTCTGAGATGACAGCACAGAAAAGAGCCATAGGAGGCAGAGCACACAGCCTGGCAAAGTCTACAAGAGCCGCCAAATGGAAGCACACAGCACCACATACCTCTAGAGCCAAAGAAACAGATGAGATGAGGTCAGTGAGAACTGACTCAACTTCCTGCTCTAGCTAGTCCATATACCTTGTTGCCCATTTCCTCCCTATTTGTCTCTGCCAAGTGACCTATTCTGCCCTGTCTTCTAGCCACTGCTAGACCCAGAGCACTTGGGGTAGCCAGCTGGCAGTCTTGGTAGGCTCACCCTTTGTAGGCAGAAGTGCAGCTCATTTGTTTGCTCTACAGTTCTAATTAGCTTGAGGAAATCAGCCCCATGCTCCACGGAAAATTTGAGCAAACAGAACCTCCAAAACAATTCTTTGGAAGAGTATCCTTCTTCACAAGAGAGAGACACTGTGATACATGAACAGATACTCCGTTTCTTCTGGACCAGTTGGCCTTGCAGTGATATAACTGTTCTAAACTTTCACATTTATTATTTGCATAGATACGAAAAGAGAGTAACAGATACAAGGGCACCTAGACATGCTTGATTATACAATGAGAATAATGAACAGGTTTTATACATTGCACTGGTATTGCCTGTGCCTTCAAAATAAGCCTATACATTTTTTTTTAAATTTCACTTCTCCCATTTATTTCTCTGAGGTCAAGGACTGTGACTTATCTGATTTTGGTACAGGACTATGAATATAGTCAACACTTAACAAATATGTAGAGATGGGGAAAAGTAGGGGCCAAGTAAATAGCTGAAGAGTTGGTGTGAGGTTGTATATTCCCCTTTTTTTCCTCAGGACTAACTAGTCCATGGAGATGTACTACACATACTGTCATTTTTCTAAGGAGACTGACAAACAAGCTAGTGATATAGGAATTGCCAGGAATACTCTGCTTTAGTAAAGAGGTGAAGTTGAATCCACACCAGTCTAATAGAAAATCAAACGCTTGAAGTTGAGCTCCTTGCAGAGTGTTCAGTTCATGTAAACCAGAAGGAAAGAGGAGCAGCATTTAGGGAGGTAATAGGGAGAAATAAGAGCAGCTCTTGAGTGAGGATATTTATTAAAAAAAAAAAAAGAATCCAGTTGGTGATGATTTAACAGTATTAAAGCATTTGTTACAATTAATGCAGAACTACGAGAGGTCAAGAAAAAATTAACAGGTAAACGATAAAAGGATGAAAACGTAACATTTAACATTAAATGGATCTTAATTACCTGAGGAGGAAGGAACCTATGATTTGAATAAAACAAGAAAGAACTGAGTCATCCAGGGGAAGCTGATAAGAGGAGGTTTTCCAGGTCTTGGAGCTCTGTGGCACAGCTGCTATGTGAAGTCCTCAGCTGTGTGTCCTGGCATACCACTTTATTTCCCTTAAGTGCATAACTATTCTTCTTCCCTCTGGTGTGGAATCTGAATGCAGGTGTCAGAAGCCTCCTACAGGAGGAAACAAGAAGAGAAGACCAGCTGTACTGGTTTGTTTGGGAGTGCGAAGAATGAAGTAAATGTCAATACACACTTAAGTAGGCTTGGAAAACTTAAGAGGTAGCTTATTCAGATCTGTACCTCGAATCTTTGCACACAGATAATATTGGGTTGTTGGAAAAGTCATGACGTATTTTTTCTGGTTTTCGTTGCAAAAATTCGTCATGACTTTTCCAACAACCCAATAGAACACTGGCTATCTAAGAAAACCACAGACATTGCATAGGGAAAATCTGAAGATCTTTGAGGGCCTATCTTCCCATGAACTATAGAAAAATGGAAAACTATAATGATAGCAAGGATAGTAAATCTTATCTTTACAACTTTTGAATGTAAGAACAGTAATACCCTGGTTTGCAAGCATAATTTATTCCGGAAACAAACTACTCGTATTGCAAGACATCACTCGTTTATCACATTAAAATGTATTAGAAATGTTTGCTCATCTTGCAGAACACTCGCAAACCAAGTTACAATCCAAGGTTTTACTGTAATTCCAATTTTTATTCTGCTCATTAATACATCATCTCTCCAATTTTTGTTTTATGTTTAAATTTTGAATTTATTTCAGGTGCTTCCTAAAGAAGACCATCTGGTGTCTTTTTTAGGGTGGGTGGAAAGCAGGGGGAGCACAGCCCAAAGAGCTGAGGTGCAGCAATGAAGCCCCATCCCTGAGGGCTCTCTGACTTTCTTGCCCTGTGGTAGCTTCAAATCGCCTGTCTCCTCTGCTTGGATGAGTACCCTCAGTTAACTTAGTAAAATTTAGTAAAACTAAATTAACTCAGTTAGTTTAGTAAATTCAACGCAAAGTATGCACATTTCCATATAGACATTCATAGATGCTCCCATATAAATAGACTACCTAGAAGAAGAGACTGCTTCCAGTCACTGCCTCTGGAAAAGAACTATGCTGTATGACAGGCTCCCTGAATGCCTCTTAAAACATGTGAATTTCGTGTGTGCACGTATTATCTTTTCTTGTTAAAACCTTTTTTGAGGTGAAATTCACATAATGTAAAGTTAACCATTTTAAAGTATTAGTACAGTCACAGTGTTGTGCAACTACCACTTCTATTTAGTTCCAACACATTTACATCATGCTAATGGAAATCCTGTACCCATTAAACAGCCCCTCCCTATAAACACTTTCTCCCAGCCCCTGGCAAATCTGTTTTCTGTCTCTATGGATTTGCCTATTCTGAACATTTCATATAAGTGGAATCATACAATATGTGGCTTTTGTGTCTGGTGTCTTTTACTTGTAATGTTTTCAAGGTTCACCCATGTTGTAGATATGTCAGTACTTCATTCCTTTTTATGGCTCAATAATTCCATTATATGGCTATATCACATTTTATTCATTCATCAGCTAATGCATATTTGGGTTGTTTCCATTTTTTGGCAATTATGAATGATGCTGCTATGAACATCTGTCTAGAATTTTTTTGTGGACATATGTTTTCATTTTTCTTGGATATATTTTGTCAATGTGAGAAATGTCCAAACCTGTAGAGAATTTTTATGAGTTTATTTGAACCAAACTGACAGCACATGCTAAGGAGCAAGATCTCAAATAGTCCAGAGAATAACTTTTGCAGCTTCTTTTATGCATTTGAAATTAAGGAGGGAAGTTAAGGAAGATTGGAGAAAGCAGGCTAGGATTGGATTACAGTATAGTTAACACAATTGTGTTCTCTCTTGAGGGTTAATATCCCATCCAGGGGTATTCTTTCTGGTATTTCAAAGGTGAGTTAACATAGATACACAGAAACAATGGTCAGGGCTTGCTTAAGGCAAAGATAAACCTTTTACTAAAAAGTTAATGCCTGGGATGTGGCTACCTTACCTTGACCTGCCCAGTTAGGAGTTTATGATTAGATCACCCTGTGAGGTTACTTTCCATAGAACCCCTTTTTTTTCCATCCATAGTCCCTAGAAGAAGAATTTTTCTGAGTCATATGGTAACTTATATGTTTAACTTTTTTAAAAACTCCAGAATATTTTCTAAGGCAGATACACCATTTAGTATTCCCACTAGCTATGTATTGAAGGTTCCAGTTTCTCCACATCCTCACCAACACTTATTTTCTTTATTTTTTTTAACAATTAATCTAATGGGTATGGAGAGGTATTTTTACTTCTTCCTGTCCAATTTATTTGTCATTTATTTCTTTTTCTTACCTTATTGCTCTGAGTAGAATTTCCAGTACACTGTTGAATGGAAGTAGCAAAACTAGGCATCTCTATCTCGTTCCTGTTCTTAGGGGGTAACTTTTCAGTCTTTCACCATTGCGTATGATGTTAATTGTGTTTTTTTTTTCATAAATTCCCTATATCGGATTGAGGAAGTTCCCCTTTTTTTCCTAGTTTGTTGAGTGTTTTTAACATGAAAGGATGTTGGATTTCGTCAAATATTTTTTCTGCATGCCCCAATTTAACACTTTTTGTATTATGCATTATGTGGTTAGGAATCAGAGAAGTTACTCACATATGATGATTTTTATTAGAGAATGTTTTATAACCAAATTGTTAAAATAATTGCTTTGAATCATCAGGTTATAAAACTAATTCTAGTCTACTTGATCCTTCTTTGCTATAATATTCTCTGTTATGGAAATTTACAAACATGTACTTTGCTCTTAATTTAATTATTTGTAATAAACTTTTCACTTTAGAATAGGTTTAGGTTTACAAATATAATACAGTGAGTTCCCACATACCCTATAACCAGTTTTTCCTATTGTTAACATCTTATATTAGTATGACTCAATCTTACAGTTATTGAACCAATATTGATATTGTATGTTTAACTGAAATCCATACTTTATTCAGATTTCCTCAAATTTTCCATAATATCTTTTTTCTGTTCCAGAATTCCATCCAGGATACCACATTATATTTAATTGTCATGTCTTCTTAGGCTTCTCTAGACTGTCAGTTTCATAGATACTTTCTGTTTTTGATGACCTTGACAGTTTTGAGGGTTAGTAGCCAGATATTTTGTAGAATATTCCTTAATTTGTATTTTTCTGATATTTAAACTGGTATGAGTTTGGGGAGAAAGATCACCAAGGTAAAGAGACATTCTCATCACATTATATTAAAGGTATGTGAACAAAAACAAGGTGTAATAAATATAACTGAACCTAACCTCACAAGATGATCTGATCATAAATTCCTAACTGGCAGTTCATGGTGGGTAGTCACGCCCCAGGCATATAACTTCTTAGTAACAGGTTTATCTTTGCCTTAAGCAAGCCCTGTCCGTTGTTTCAGTGCACCTAGGTTAACACATCTTTGAAATGCCTCTTTTAGGGACTCCTTAAGAGAGCACATATCCAATCCCCGCCTTGCTTTCTACCACCCTCGTGTAATCTTTACTTCCCTCCTTAATTCCAAATGCATAAAAGACATGCAAAACTGTCATTCTCCAGAGCATTTGAGATCTTGTTTCCCCTCATTGTAATCACTTTCACTCAAAATCTTATAAAAAATCTTTACAGGTTTGGACGTTTCCTACATTAACATTTACACACTATCAATATGACTTATCTCTGTTGGTGTTGCCATTGAATACTGGCTGAGGTAATGCTTGTCGGTTTCTTACTGTAAAGTTACTTTTTTAAAAATTCATGTTTTGGGCCGGCCGAGTGGCGCGATGATTAAGAACTGGCTTGGGATGCCAGAGGGCCCCGGTTCGGATCCCACATATGAGGGCCAGTGACACTGCCCTCCACAGCTAAGATGCTGAACAACAGCTCAACCTGGAGCTGGGCTGCCATGAGTCGCCAGCGACGGCATAGGCTGCAGCCCCTGTGGCAGTGGGTTGCCATGGGCTACCGTGTGTAGCCAGCAGCCAGCGTGAGCGGCCGTCCAGAAACCGGCGACTGATCTGCTTCGCCCAGGAAGAGCGGGATGATGGTGCCAACTTGAGCCAGTGAAGCAACGTCCTCCACAACTAGACTGAAGAACAAAACGACAGCAACTTGTCTGTTCCCCTTCCCCCAATTCCCCAGCACTGTTCCCTTCCCCCCAATACCCCAATAAAAAAATTAAAAAAAAAAATTAATGTTTTAACTCCTATTACATAATATCCTGGGGGCAAAGCTAGAGTATACACTATTATCTCCACCGGTACTTACGGGAGTCTGAAGCAAGAGCATATATGACTTTTACAAGATCAGACGAGAGGTAACATACAAGTCAAATTTCTTAATAGTCTTTGAAGCCATTAATCATGTTTATTTCTGTGTTGAAACTATAGAGCTGGGATTTCTTAGTCCCCAAATATAACTGTGTAGTAAGAAGAGCATTATTCTAGTCATCAGAGGACCCAATATCACCCTTTAGTAATGTCAGGTGGATGTAATAAGGCTTATTGTTACAAGAGTTAAATAGCTTAATAGATAAGAGGTATTATTCAATTAGCAGACCTTTATCTAGTGCCTGTTGTGGCATATCACCCTGCAATGCCAAATATGTCATTTACAAGAAAGAGAAAATAGAGTTCATGTCCTAAAATAGCTATGTGAATAGCTTGCTAACAACACTTGCTCTGGATGATATATTGATCTTAGATTACTTAATGCTATTTTGAAGATAAGAAATTAGGATAAATGTCATTTCTCCATTGGAGCATGTGTACATACCTTTGGTGCAAGGATGCTGCTCTTAGTTGCTGGAGTACATCAGAGATAATGCCAAGGTCTTCAGGGCAGCTGCAATTGTGTTGTCGTGAACTGTGGCATGTTCAGGTTACATGATGTCATGAAAGATACCACAGCGTACCTTCGATGTTACCAAGAAAGCTGTAAGGTTTAGAGTATTGGATGAATATCTCTGCAGTCAAGAGGTCACTGCAGAGTTAACAGGCTTTAACTTTTACTTGTGGTTTGTGTTTGAATCAGAACCCCTCCCATGTGTAATTTCTAGTTGATTTGCCCTCTGGGTTTTTTTTTTAATTAATAAAATGTCTTCCTTTCCTTTATCTTTTGCAAGAGAGGTGTATCTATCAGTGTAAGGCATTTCCTGTCATCCAATTCATTCAAAACAGTTTAGCTGCTTTTTTATTCAGCCTTGAAGGAAAACCAAACTGAATTTATTCAAAATCTGAATCATTTCAATTATATATTTTTTTCCTTTCAGGTGTATACATTAACTCAAAATGTAATAAAACACTGCCAATGATGATAGGCTCCACAGTGAACATTTTCTGAATTTTAACAAGAGTTAATATTTATATAGCTATAATTTTTAATTTAATTTTGTAAATATAAATTGTCAAAACATATTAGTACATATTATACAAGAAGAAGATAAGCAAATGTGTTATTTTCCCACAGTTGCACAGGAAGCAATTTATTACTATATACAAGGCCTTATTTTTTAAAAAATTCATATTTTTTTGCATAAGAATTTTTTAGATAGGGCTGTGTACTTTAAGAACATCTAAACAACTGACTTTAAAATTATTTGGTTATTTAATTGGTTATTATTTAATTCTATTGGTCTTTAGCCTCATTCATGATGATTTACAACTTAGTTTAGAAGCCATATCAATGTCAAAAATGGAATACTATGCTGAAGGGATGTGACAATTCGATGTTAATATGGAATGATCTTCAGAATGTACTATTAAAACAAATAAAATATAAAAGAATATACAAACTATACTACCATTTGGTTGAAACTAAGGTTGAGGGGCAACATGCACTTAAATGCTTTATATGCATAAAATATCTGAAAGAATATACAAGAAGCTGGTAACTTTTAGTTGTCTATTGGGAGGAGAAGTAGGTAGTTGGGGAAGGAGGGAGAAGTTTGAATTTGAACCATGTGAATGTATTACCTATTTTTTAAAAACATTTTGTAATAAATTATTTAAAACAAGCTTTAAGCTGTTAATAGTTTAACTTCACTTTCAGTTATTCTTTTTTTTTATTAAATATATTTTATTACATATTACCTAAGCATTTAAGTTCTCCTTTTACATTCTTACATTTGTGTATTCGTATCTTAAGAATATGCCGCAATATAGCCTAGAAATTTAAATATCCAATAGTTTAGAAAGTTCAAATAAATTGCTGTATCAGACACAATGAAATATTATAACAACATTGTTATACTTTTTACTCCAACATACTGCTTAATTAATCCTACTGTTAATTACGATTGTCACTGTTAAAGTAGTTATATTGTGGTTTTGTTCAAATAATGGCATTTATATAACAGGAAAGCAAGTACAGAATAATATAGCATTTCAAACAAACACCAACTTTTCATATTTTTATGTTAATGTAGTAACTTTGTATTTGTCTTTTACATGATGGCTCTCGTCCGCTTGGCTGTGTTCTCCACTTTCAGTTATTCTTAATCATGGAGTCAACTTCATGTGCTCTCAGATATATAATTCTACAAGATATAATTCTTTCCGGTAGTAGGGTTACAGGCATATCTCAGAGATACTGTGGGTTTTGTTCCAGACCACTGCAGTAAGGCTAGTATCTTAATAAAGCAGGTCGTAATCTTTTTGCTGGTGGAAAGCCTTGCCTTTAATCTGTAAAAAAAACGCATCATCTGTGACATGCAATAAAGCGAAGCATAATAAAACGAGGTGTGTCTCGTATTCAGCTTTGTTTTGGTTAATTTGTTTTTTGGTTTAAATGTCTTTTAATAAAAATGTTACAGAATCATGGAATTGTAGAGTTGGATTGGGCCTTAAATACCACTTGCAAGTTAATGACTTGCTAATGTAGTCTCAGGTCCATTAGGTTTGAACTTCTGTGGTGGCAGACAAACTGCTCTGCCACAGCCCATTTGTGTTATGTGCAGTTCTCACTCCAAGAAAGTTATCTCCTACCTTGAGCCTAAATAGATCTTCCTGGGTCTTAGAACCCTTGGAGCTGATGTTTCCTCTCACTGTCATGCATAATTGATGTTTGCTTTAATGCATGTCAGCCCTGGATATACATATTACTCACCTGATGCATGGTTCTCATCATAATTGTAGTTGTTCTACATTAAAGCCTCTGAAGTTGGTGAGCTTCTTTGTCCTTGCTTTAGAGCTGATTTTTTTTTTGGAGTGGGGAGGGGATCCACATGAAGCACCTTATATTTATATTTCTCTCTGTTAAATTTTATGTTTTCAGATTCAGCCCATGAACCAATTCATTGTTTTAATCCTGATTCTATCATCTAAAAATTCTGTAATTTCTCCTCACTTCCTTTTTTAAGACTTTATTTTTTTACAGCAGTTTTAGGTTTACAACAAAATTGAGGAAGGCACAGAGATTTCCCATATACTTCCTTCCCCACACATGCATAGCCTTCCCCATTATCAACATCATTCACCAGAATGGTACATTTTTGCCAAGGATGAACCTGCATTGACACATCATAATCACCCAAAGTCAACAGATTGCATTAGGGTTTACTCTTAGCATTGTACATTCTATGAGTTTAGACGAAAGTATTATTACATATATCCATCATTATGATATCATACACATTATTTTGACTGCTTTAAAACTCTGTGCTCTGCCTATTCATGGCCTCTGCCCCACCCTGACAACCACTGATCTCTTTTCTGTCTCCATAGTTTTGCATTTTCTAGAAAGTCTTATAGTTGGAATCATACAATATGTAGCCTTTTCAGATCTGCTGCTTTCACTTAGTCATATGCGTTTAAAGTTCCTCTGTCTTTTCATGGCCTGATTGCTCATTTATTTTTGGTGTTGAATAACATCCCATTGTCTGCATGTAGCACAATTCATTTATCTGTTCACCTTCTGAGGACACCTTGATTACTTCCAAGTTTTGGTAATTATGAATAAAGCTGCCATAAACATTCACTTGCAAGTTTATGCTAATATTTAGTTGTGGGTTTTGCATCTATGTTGAAGAGACATTGGTTTGTAGTTTTCCTTTCTTGTAATATTTTGTCTGGTTTTGGTATTAGGTTAATACCTCATAGAATAAGATAGGAAGTATTCCCTCTGCTTCTGTCCTCTGAAAGACATCGTAGAGAATCGGCATAATTTCTTCCTTAAATGTTTGGTCAAATTTACCAATGATCCCATCTGAACCTGGTGGCTTCTGTTTTGAAAGATCATTAATTATTGATTCAATTCCTTTTAATAGAAATAGGCCTATTCAGATCATCTTTTTCTAGTATAACTTTGGCAGATTCTGTCCTTTTAGAAATTGGTCCATTTTATCTAGGTTATCAAGCTTGTGGGCATAGAGTTGTTCATAGTATTCCTTTAGTATCCTTCTCTAATTTCTATGGGATTTGTGGTGATGCGTCCTCTTCATTTCTGATATTAATAATTTGTGTCCTCTCTCTTTTTTTTGCGGTTAGCCTGTCTAGAGGCTTATAAATTTGGTTGATCTTTTCAAAAGAGCAGATTTAGATTTCATTGATTTTCTCTGTTGATTTCCTACTTTTAATTTATTTGATTCCTGCTCTATCTAACCCTTATTCTTTTCTTCTGCTTCCTTTGGGTTCATTTTGTTCCTTTTCTACTTTCTTAAGGTAGAAACAAATTAATTGATTTTAGTAGTATAAATTTCTCTCTAAGCACTGTTTTTGCTGCATCCTACACATAGATTTCTTCTATAATCCATGTGTTATTTTGAAGTTTATTCTTTAATCTCTGTGTATTTTGGGATTTCCCAATTATCTTTGTGTTATTGAATTCTAGTTTAATTCCACTGAAAGCAAACACTGTATACAAGGTCTGACAATTAAGTTCGCGAGCTTGTTGCAATGATGTTGCTAACATTTGTTTGATATCAGAGGAATTGTTCATTATGAATTTGCACCAACTGGACAGTTAACTAAGTTTACTATTTGGAAGTGCTGAAAGGCTGCGTGAAAAAGTTAGACGACCTGAATTTTTCGCCAACAATTCATGACTCTTGCATCATGACAATGCACCAGCTCACACAGCACTGTCTGTGAGGGAGTTTTTAGCCAGTAAACAAAGAACTGTATTGGAACACTCTCTCTACTCACCCTGTCTGGCCCCTAATGACTTCTTTACCCAAAGATAAAGGAAATATTGAAAGGAAGACATTTGGATGACATTAAGTACATCAAGGATAATACAATGATAGCTCTGATGGCCATTCCAGAAAAAGAGTTCCAGAATTGCTTTGAAGGGTGGACTAGGTGCTGGTGCTGGTGCTGGTGCACAGCTTCCCAAGGGAAGTACTTTGCAGGTGACCGTAGTGATATTCAGCAATTAGGTATGTAGCACTTTTTCTAGGATGAGTTCTCAAACTTAATTATCTGACCTCATAGTTTCTATTCTTTTAAATTTGTTAAGATGTGTATTATGGCCCAGACTGTAGTCTATCTTGGTGAATGTTCCATATAAGCTTGAGAAGAATGTGTAGTCAGCCATTGTTGGATAAAGTAGTCTATAGATATCAGTTATATTCAGTTGATTGATAGTGTAGCTGAGTTCAACTATGTCCTTGCTGATTTTCTGCCAGCTGGATATATTCATTTCTGAGAAAAGGGGTGTTGAAATCTCCAACTATGATAGTAGATTTGCAGTTCTGTTTTTGTCTCATGCAGTTTGATGCTCTGTTGTTATAACATACACATTAAGAATCGTTATGTCTTTTGGAGAATTGACCCTTTACTTTTATATAATGTCCTTCTTTATCCTTGATAACTTCCCTTACTTTGAAGTCTGCTCTGTCTGGAATTAAAATAGCTTCTCCTGCTTTCCTTTGATTTGTGTTAGGATGGTAGTTTACGGTATCAGGTTACCATAATACCGTAATGATGTTCTTAGGTTAGCATGGTACAGTAGCCCCCCTTATCCACAGAGGATACATCCCAAGACCCTCAGTGTATCCCTGAAGCCACAGCCACAGATAGTACCGAACCATATGAGTGTGTGTGTGTGTGTATAAATATATACATCTTCCACTCACAAATTTAATGCCTTTCTGCCTTTTCCATCTTAACTAATCATGCACTGTGGCTGTAACTTCTGCAGTTTGAGGTGTGACAGCAAAACTAATACAGATTTCTTTTTTCTTCTTCGCAGCTAGAAGATTCATTCTTACTATGGAGCTTAGCAATCTCTGCATATGATTTTTCTTTCTTATTTAGTTGAGAACTTTCACCTTTTCACCTAAATGAAGCACTTCATAGCTTCTCTTTGGCATCAAATTTTCAGCATCACTATTCTTGTGCTTTGGGGCTACTACTAAGTAAAATAAGGGTTGCTTGAACACAAGCATGGTGATACTGAGACAGTCAATCTGATAGCCAACATGGCTACTAAGTGATTAATGGGTGGGTAGAGTATACTCGTACAGTGTGGATATGCTGAACAAAGGGGTGATTCATGTCCTAGGCATGATGGAGCAGGGTAGCACAAGATCATCACTCTACTCAGAATGGTGCCCAATTTAAAACTTGTGAGTTCTTTATTTCTGGAATTATCCATTTAGTATTTTTGGACCAAGTTGACCATAGGTAACTGAAACCATAGAAAGCGAAATTGTGGGTAAGGGGATAGCATTGTATGTTTTTCTCTATCCTTTTATGTTTAATCTATATGTGTCTTTATATTTAAAGTGGATGTCTTGTAGACGACATATAGTTGGGTCATCTTTTTTGATCCACTCAGACAACCTCTGTCTTTTAAATGGTGCATTGACTATTGGCATTCAAAATGATTAGCAATAGTTGGGTTAATTAGTATCAACCACATTCATTACTGTTTTCTGTTATTGCCCATGTTTTTTGTTCCTTTTCTGTCCTCCACTCCTTTTCTGCCTTTTGTGGTTTTAATTGAACATTTTATATAATTCAATTTTCTCTCAACATATTAGTTGTACTTTTTAAACTTTTTCTAGTGGTTGACCAAGAGTTTGCAATATAGTTACAACTAATCCAAGTCCACTTTCAGTTAACACTGACCATTTCACAGGTAGTGTACCTTATAATAATTCTAATTCCTTTTCCCATCCCTTGTATCTCTATCATTCATTTCACTTTTATCTAAGTATTCATAAACATATATATGTGTATATATATATGTACATATATATACATATATGAAATACACACGCAAACACACACACACACATACACACACCAGGGGTGCCAAAAAATGTTTACACATGACTTGTATTCATCTTTTGTTATCAGTATATATTGAGTATTACAATTTTAATACAGTTTTCTTCCTTTCTTAAAATGTGTGTACATTTTTTGGCACCCTTTGTATGTATATATGCACACATATACACATATGTAAGATATATACATAAGCATACATAATCTAATGCATTGTTGCAATTATTATTTTAAACAAATTACTATATGTTAGATCAATTAAGAATTAACTAGAAGTTTTTATTTTACCTTTACATATTCTTTCTTCAGTGCTCTTCCTTTCTTTACATTGATCTGAGTTTCTGACCTGTATTATTTTCCTTCTCTCTAAAGAGCTTCTTTTACCATTTCTTGCAAGGCAGTTCTACTGGCAGCAAATTCCCCCAATGTTTGTTTGAGAAAGACTTATTTCTCCTTCACCTTTGAAGGATAATTTCACAGAGTACAGAATACTAGTTTGATGGGGTTTTTCTCTCAACACTTTAAATATTTCACTCCATTTTCTTCTTGTTTACATGGTTTCTGAGGAGAAGTCAGATGTAATTCATAGCTGTGTTCCTTTACAGTTAAGGTGTTTTCTTTCCTTTGGCTTCTTTCAGTATTTTTTCTTTTTTTCATTTTTTATAATTTGAAAATATATGGCTAGTTGTAGGTTTTTTGGCATCTATCCTGCTTAGTGTTCTCTGAGCTTCCTGGATCTGTGGTTTAGTGTTTGACATTAATTTGAATGTTTAGTGCCTCAGCTGAATGTGGAGATGGAGGTGATTACAGGATACCCTGGTGGATTATTGCACAGGCAGATGGAAGTACAAGACTAGAGTCTGGGGAGGGGTAGTGATGACATATGAATTAGCATCTGCACTGCAGATCAATGTTTCAGGCACAGAGTGTCAGCCCTGCATGTCCAAGGCAAAAACCCCTGCATCTAGCAGAAAAGTTCACTGAATAACATTTTCAACCTATGCAAGAACATGAAAAAGATTCCAGGGCAAGTCCCTAGATTTTCAGTTGTTGTTGCAAATAACCTCACACATTAAAAGGCTGATTAGGTCAAAACTCATGATATTATGAAATAATCCAGGCAAACTGATCGTTTTGTTCTTGCACATGTTTATTTAGCCGTGTCTAGCACAAGATGGAGTAGAGAGTGGTGGGCACCAGGATGCACAGGTTCTTCATGCCACCAAGAAGTGTGGTCTGAGGCAGGCTAAGAATCCTCTGAGCTTCAAACGATTCATCTGTGAGATGAAATCGTGGGAGAAAATCACCAGTTCCTTATAGCACTGACTAAAAGTCAGGACGTTTTTTTTAGGAATGTAAAGAATTAAAGTAGGGATCATTTCTTTATCAGAAGATTGCTTCCTCTTGAAAAGTAAGTCACTTAAAAAGAAATTATTTACATTTACTTAAGAATTTAGAACATCTGATAAGTCATTAATTTATCTTAGATTTAATGATCCATTTTCATAATAAAAATCTAAGTACTCAAAGTGTGTATTTGCTTAAGAAATTGCTGAAAGTACTCTAGCTCTGCTTTTGAAATTTTTCTCTGCCCCCTATTTATTAGAGAACTAAATCCAAGATCATCTGGAAAATTGGCTTTGTGCACTAATAGATCATGTGATTCCTGCCCTTCCTCCACCTCGGTGCTCAGGGAGTCCCTGCACACACTGTTCAGTAAACAACTTCAGAGAACCAGGCCTGCTGGTTCATTCACAGAGTATTTGGAAAGGGCTGTCTTTGTGTAGCTTTGACCTACTGGCTGAAGTAGAATGGAGAGTTAGTGTTTGTGTTTTCATTAGTTCTTTTTATAGCATTGAACCAGCTGTAGCTGGTTAACATTAGCCTGGTCTGCCTATTAGTGTACAGGTCTCTTATGCAGGATAAAGGGCTTCTGATAAAAACAGATTTTGTTACTCATGAAACTACTATGTTTACATGAACTCAGTCTGTCATGGGATGTGATTTAGAATGGCTCTGTTAAAATACAGGAAGTCCTTGGGTGCTATTCAGGTCAATCCTTGAAAATAAACAAGGGACTCAAAAATATAGATTGCTTTCCCTAGCCATTCTTAAACCAGCCATCCTTAAACGAGCCGTTCTTCATAGATCATCTTCCTTGGATGACTCCTTTAAAGAGAGCTATGATATTTCCCCATCTGTGTTTTAAAAATTGGGTGGAGAAAGTTGTTTTCCTGTAGCCACACACAGCAAGAAATCATCTTTAGGGGGTAGAAAATAATTTGCCCAATCATTTCCAGATAAGTTAAACAGAACTGTTCATATTGCTATAGTATTTCATGGGTTGAACTCTGACTAAAGGCAAAATTTAACTTTTTTAGAATCATTAATAGCTAGATAAAAGTAAATGTGTATATATTAGAGAAATGGAAATGGGAAGTGAAAAACATTTTGAGTGGAGAATGTTGATTGGATTCTTGTGTGGCTTGTTTGGAGATTAAGGAATAAACCAATTTAGCCAGTTTACTCTCTGAAGTAACCAAGAATCTGTAGGGGCTTAGCTACTTCCTGGATCAGTCTTATCAGAAATTAGAAAATATATCCTTTTAAACTTAATTTATTTGCAAAAGTGAGGTTAGCCTTGGAAACACGCTAAATGATTAAGTCATGATAATATAAGGGCTAAACTTCTTTGTTTGACAGCCATCTCCTAGAGCAGGGGTGTCAAACTGGCGTCCCACGGGCCACATGCGGCCCTCGAGGTAATTTTTTGTGGCCCGCGATGCTCTGAAATAAAATGAAAATAGAAACAATTGTTATGAAGAAAATAGCGCTTAGGGGAGATCGAGGCAATACCGTACACACAATTCCCTCGTTAACCCTTTAACTACTGAAGACACGTATACACGTGGCCCAGTGCCTTTCCTGGGAGCCTGTGGGCGTGTGTAAACGCGCTGACTCAGTTCCGGCGACATGTGGAAGCGATATGTCTGCCATTCTCAGTGTCACGTAATGTAAACAGATCCCAATAGCGAAAAGGTTAAAAAGAATACTCGGGTAAAAAAGAATAATTTTAGTTTTATAAATACATTAAATAAAATAAATGTTTAAATAAAAGCAGTTATATAGTGTTTTAATTATCCTATCCATATTCCTGAATCCTCACTTCAGAATATAAATTTAACAAAATTTGTAAATGTGATGTGGCCTACGTGAATCTTGCCTGTTGCACCAAATGGCCTGTGTTTTAATTGAGTTTGGCACCCCTGTCCTAGAGGATCCCAGCCTTCGTAAGTCCCTTGAGGAAAAATTGTCCTTGATTCTTACTGACATTTTTTTCCCCAGAATAGGATGTGATGGTATTAGAGATTTAGTAATTACATGTGTTATGATGGTAATAGGGACTCAACTGTCATCCACCTCACAGGATTGTTTAGGGAATTAAGGTAACGAAGATGAGATTCTTGGCACACAGTATGTCTTAATTTATTATTTTTTTTTATAGACAGGAGTTGGCAAACATGGTATTTTAGGCTTTATAGGCCATACTACAGTTTCTGTCATAGTTACTCAACTCAGCTATTGTAATGTGAAAGTAGCCATAGACAATAACACAGAAATACTCGTAGATGAGTGTGGCTCTATTCCAATAAAACTGTGTTTACAAAGACAGGTAACAGGCAGAATTTGGCCTAAGGCAGTTTGCCAACCCATGATATATACAAAAAGATAAATTGCTTTATGTCTTCTTTTTCCTTTGAAGGATAGAAGAGAATTTTCATCCACTGTTTATACAGTTCCAACTTCCCACATTGCACATCAAAATAACACTTGAAGGTATAAGTGTATCTTTCGTATTTTTAAACTATATACAGAAAAGAATATGTAAAATTACAGAGCTTAATGTTTAATATATTAATTTTCAGATAAAATAGCTTCTGTGACATGTGGTAAAGTGATGTGACATTTAGAAATGTTGGGGTATTCTACATACTTTCTCAAATATGTTGAATTACAAAATGATACAGTTAGCATAACAAATTTATGAACCAAAGTAAGGTTCAAATCAAAACCTTTTAGGATTTATGTTTCACAAGTGAGACAATGAACACTGGGGAAAATAGAAAGCACATGACGAAAACATATAAATAGCATAAAAATATGGATGAAAGCAATGTTTAATGTAAATTCTGAGAAAAGCGTTAGAGGGGTATGAGAAATAATCAAGAATTTGTAATTAAATTCTCTAAATTCTGGTGCCAGCTCTGGTACTCCACACAGTCTTAAGACCTTGGGCAACTTAATTAACTGCTCTGAGCTTTAGTTTCCTCAATATAAGTAGAGAGAATAATATACTTTGCACATTATTTTAGAGTGTTAAAGAGATGTGTAAAATGCTTTGAGAGTTTTAGGTTGCTATGAAATACCATTATTGATTGTACATATGACAGACATACTTACCTTGATCCAAGGGCAATTTGGAACTTCCTGCCTTCTGATGAGCTGACCTTTTCCAGAGCAGTAGAACTTAAGAGGACATGGAGCTTCTCTTAGTTACCTACACATTCATCTTCTCTTATATATTCAGCCTTTAGAGGTGCATATAGGCTAAATATTCTAGAGAAGAAATTACTAACTTCTTATTCAGCAAAAGTCATGTAATCTATAACCCCCTCTTGCTTTGAGTGAACCTGTGTGGCTGGTCCTCATTCACATGATATGTAGATCAAATCCACTTGTTATGCCCTGTTGACTCAAAAAAAGTAAAAAAGCTATAACCACTGAAAGCAAGTCACAGTGCCAGTCATACTGAATTAGAGGCTTTCTTAAAGGAAGACATACAGACTGTTAGAGCAAGGATATAATCAATTCCTGGGCAACCTAAGGTAAGGGTACAGTAGAGAAAGAATGAGGCACTCAATAGGAAGGAAGAGAACAGTAAAGAGACCAAGGTGCACCGCAAGGAGGAAGCCCAAATTTCCAACCACTTGCAAACCGTTGAAGCTCTAGATGGTAGAAAGGGAATGTGAGCCCCATTCTTCAAAGTCTCTGCTTTTCTCGGGGGGCAGCCCTCTCTCTGTCTGGATCAGGGATCCCTGGATGTGGCCTGTGAATGTCGTAAGGCTCTGTAACAATGGGGAGAATAAAGGTCACAGTCTTTGGCTTACGGCTTTGAAATTAGTTATAACAATGAATTTTAAGCAAAATCTGTATTAGGGTCAATTTACGAACAGTTCTTGAAAATAAAAATTTAAGCTTTTGTTTACCATCACATGGGTCTTACTTCCTGGTGACTGCATATTTCATGTATTAATTAATGAATTTTAAAAACCACACAAATATTACTGCATATTTTTAAACCAAAAACTGGATTCATGAACCATCACAATAAATATATCAGGACAAATGGTGAAAGAACAAATTTGTATTTCAAAAACAGATTTAGAATTTATTTGTTCAGAACCTAAAAAAAGAGTAAAAAGAGTTGATGAAGTATCCTTATTTGACTTTTCAGAGTTCATAATTCACTGAATATTCAGAGAATCAACATACAGCTTTCATTTATAATTGTAGTTTATTTTCTGGAAGGCCAGTGAAGTATAGCTACTTGATTTATATGAAATTTACACCATGACAAACCAAGTCTCTCTAATTACAGAGTCCAAAAATTCAGCCATTACCTCAGGATGATCTGAAAAAACTGAAGAGCCAACTGTTTTATTGTTTTAGATTAGTTAAGTGATGATAACCATGAGCATTTACAATATTATTTTTAAATTGGCCCTGTGAGGTTTTAAGACACAGAACTGAATGTACTGCCAGATATTTTTGCAGGAGTCACAGATGTAAAAGAGAATTCTGCACACACATCCCCTCCACAACACCCAAATGGAACATATTTTGAGTTAAACCCTTTGGAATGGACTATTTTTTTTTAATGGCAGGGGGGTGAGAAATTTTTTTTGCAACTTTTTTCATTACATACCATAAAAATGTTTACATTTTAATTCAGTTGTGACATGTCCTGTACTGTGATTGACTCTACTGATAGTGAGTGAAATACC
Source organism: Hipposideros armiger (assembly GCF_001890085.2). Lineage (NCBI taxonomy): Eukaryota > Metazoa > Chordata > Mammalia > Chiroptera > Hipposideridae > Hipposideros > Hipposideros armiger. Next base: position 585,598 of record NW_017732166.1, read on the forward strand.
AAGTTGAACAACCAACCATCACATCTTTTTCAAACAAACAGCAAAGTTTTGGCTATTCTGAAATTTGAGAGTTAACACATGGTACCCACACATGGGCTAGACTTGGCAAAACTCGAAATACAAGCAACATTGCTCAACATTGCACTCTTTCACTGTTCGTGCTCACAGCCTATCTTGTACATGAAATAATGTAACTATTTAAGTGACAGCCTGGTTCAGTAATATTTATAGTATAATTTTAAATGACAAAAGCAATATAGTGACATCTATAGAAAGTTTCAAAATTTGCACAAATAGAAAAATTGTTCTAATTCCACTCCATGTATAATCACTTTATACATTATCTTTTAGTCCTTTCTATAATATTTCTCTTAAGTTGAAATCACAAAACATTTTGTTCTTAGCTCAGAGAATGTCAGCAAACTATAATAATCTTTACTCCCTCTGTGCAACATTTCAGTTTGACTATCCACTCCGGGGAAGAAGGGAACTTGGTTGGGAACCTATGATATGCCAAATGCTTGTGTTTTAGTTTGTTGGTTGGTTGGTTAGAGGAATTAATGAATTAAAGCACATAAAGTATCCATGTAATACCAGCTGGTGGCACGCTGCACAGTAGTAACGGAAAAGGACAGCACCTCCAAATGGTGGTTGTGGGTTTTCCCATTGCTCAGTACAGTTTGCTGCTGAAAGGGCAGGAGGCTAAAGACTCATCTCAGGTTGAGCTAGAACTCAAAACGAGGTTTGTCTGACTCTGAACATTTAAAGCCAACAAGGACACAAGGCAATTTGCTTTTATAAATGCAGCAGCCAAGTTATTTCATGCTCTGTAGCTTAGTAGAACAATGACCATTTGGAACCAGTAGTAGTAGTATAATAATGGTTATTCCCATTCATGCTAATGGAAACCTGCACTGGTACATATAATAGGAAAGATACAAGTATTATTTTCATTTGAAGTATGAGTAATTACTGTCAGCCTCGCCTATAAAGAACCCAGCTATGGAAACAGGTGTCTATAATCAGGTGTTTGGAAAGTTAATATTAATGATATATCACTTCTGGCTGTCTGAAACACATTTTTAACCAAAAAGTCATGTATCCAATAATCAGAAAATTGCTTAGATTCTTTGATGAATAGAATAAACATCACTGAGCATTTCAGTGTCACCTCTTGCTTTTCCTGGCTGTATTGGTAGCAGTGAAAGGATTACAATGTTTTGTTTTTTTCTGTTTTGTTTTTTCAATGAAAGGGATAACAACAGAACTCACAGGACCATGTAAATGAGAAGAATATTACTACCTGTATTGCTACACCTCCATGCCATGCTACTTGATGTGTATAAGATGATGTAGAAAGAATTTTCTTTTCCTTTTTAACTCTAGACATAAAGATGATTTTTTTAAAGTAGGTATAAACATGTAGACAAGTAGATCTCAAACATGAAGGAAGAAAAGTAAAAAAGAGAGGGAAGAAAGATCACATCTAGTCAGACATCACTGTGTAGAACTATTATTCATATATTTTAGGAGTTAGGTGTTACCACTTACAGTGTAGCCCTTGGATTGAGTCCGTGTATGTCCTTTTCTACCTCAGACATGGGGACACACTTCCTTGACCTCCCTGAGCAGTGAGTGAAAGCAGTTCACCTAGTACCATGGAGAGACATGACTGGGAAGGTCCCATCTCTGTCTTTTGTGAACAAGCATCTTCTGGTTCTAAGTCTCCATTAGTATCCATTATAAATATTCATTATAGATGTTTAAACTTACTTTATTACCAAATGAAAGTTGTGATCAAAAGGTGCTAATTAGACAGATGCTCACTTTGAATCTCACTATTTCTTGTGCCTTGTTGGTAGGTATATTTACTGTGGAAATAGAAGTACTTTTAATTAGTGCAACACAGAAGCCCATAGGCATATTTTGGTAGTGAATGCTATAATTGTATTCAATAAAGTTTTAAGCATTGTGTTATTTTTGGTGGTGCTTTTACTTTTCTTTTTTTCTTGTCTTTCGTTAATTAAAAATTGTATTGATATCATTGTAGAGTCACATGTAATTGTAAAAAAATAACACAGAGAGACCCCATGTATCCTTTACTTAGTTTTCCCCAATGGTAACATTTTGCAAAACTATGATACAATATCATAATCAGTATATTATACCGATACAATTGACCTGTCTTGTTCAGATTTCCACAGTTTTACTTATGTGTGTATGTATATTTAGTTTTATACAGTTTTATTACATGTATAGGTATATGTGTGGACCACCACAATCAAAATACTGAACAGTTGCAACACCACAGTGATCCCTCCTGTTATTCATTTGTAATCAGACCCACTTCCTTCCTGCCCCACCTCCCTTCCAAAGTATTTACCCCTGCCCACTTCCTGCCCTAGCCCATGGCAACCATTGATCTGTTTTCCATTTCTCTAATTTTCTCCTTTTCAAAAATATTATGTAAAATATTATTGTATAAATATACAATGTATAACCTTTGCTCCTTTTTATTGCCAAGTAGTATTCCATGGTATACGTAGGTATATCACAGTTTCACTTAACATTTCCCTATTGGAGGATATCTGGGCTGACTCCAGTTTTTTGCTATTATGAGTAAAGCTATTAACATTCATGTACAGATTTTTGTATGAACATGTTTTTATTTCTCTAGGAAAAATGTTCAGTTTAATAAGAAACTACCAAACTGTTTCCACAGTAGCTATACCATTTTACAGTCCCACTAGCGATGTATGAGTGACACAGTTTCTCTGCTTCCTCAACAGTATTTGGTGTTTTCAGTATTTTTTTATTTAGCCATTGATGGTGTCTTTTAGTTTTCAACTAAAAGTTTTGGATTCTTAGTATTTTCCCACTTTGGGGCATATCTTTTTAGCTTGTCAATGTAAGAAACGTCCAAACTTGTAGAGAATTTTATAAGAGGTTATTTGAGCCAAAACTGATAACAGTTGCTGGGGAGCAAGATGTAAAATGCTCCAGAGAATAACTCTTTGCAGCTTCTTTTATGCAGTTGAAATTAAAGAAGGAATGTAAGGAAGGTTACACGAGGGTGGGAGTAAGCAAGGTTGGTATTGGATTACAAGATTATGTGCTTTCTTGAGGGTGGTTACACCTTTGAGGGGTATACTCCTGGTATTTCAAAGGTGTGCTAACCTACGAGGTATGATCAAACAATATGGTGAATATTTAAATTAAAATAAATGTATTACAGTAAAAGGCACATTGCCATTATTCCCCCTCAAAATACTCCCCCTCACTTCAAACACACTTTTCTCATCACTCTTGCCACTTTCTGAAGCAATTCTGGCAGTCCTCTTTCTTGAGTGTCTTTAGTTGCACTATCATGGCTGCCTCAATGTCCTGAATCATTTTTACTTTGGGGAAGAGCCAGAAGTCACACGGTGCCAGATCCAGTGAATATGGTGGATGAGGACACATTGTAATGTTTTTATTTGATAGAAATTTCAGTATACCAGAAGCGATGTGTGACATGGAATGTTGTCATGATGGAGGATGATTTATGGCACACTTTAAAACACACCTTCTCTCAACCATAGCTCACACCCAACTGACTGCATGGAACAAGTTGAAACTTGTCACACACTGTTGCTAAGGCTTGTAGCACCGCTTCCCATTTTGAAGATCCCTGCCTTCCCATTGGATGGCATTCAGCAGTAGCATTCATCTTTTCTTTCTTTTTTTTTAAAATATTTTATTGGGGAATTGGGAGAGGGGAACAGCATTGGGGGATTGGGGAAGGGGAACAGACAAGTTGCTGCCCTTTTTTGTTCTTCAGTCTAGTTGTGGAGGACATCGCTTCACTGGCCCATGTTGGTATTATCATTGCTCTCTTCCTGGGTGAGGCAGTCGCTCGCCAGCTATTGGATGGCCGCTCACAGAGGCTCATGGCAGCTCACAAAAGCTCATGCCAGCTGCCAGCCAGCCCCACTGCTGCCTACGCCATCACCGGCGACTCAGGCAGCCTAGCTCCAGGTCAAGCTGTTGTTCACCATCTTAGCTGTAGAGGGCGCAGCGTCACTGTCCCTCATGTGGGATCCGAACCGGGGCCCTGCTGCTCTGAGCTGGCTTCCCAAGCCAGCACTTAACCAACGTGCCACTCAGCCGGCCCAGCATTCATCTTTTCTTGATCACAACCCCCATCCCCTCCCCTTTAGCAACTGTCTGTTCTCTATATTTTGAGTTTGTTTCTGTTTTCTTTCATTTGTTAATTTGTTTTGTTCTTTAGATTCCACATGTAAGTGAAATCATATGGTATTTGACTTTCTATGTCTGACTTATTTCATTTAGCATAATGCCCTCTAGGTCCATCCATGTTGTCACTAACAACAAAATTTCTTTTTATGGCTGAGTAGTATTCTGTTGTGTATACCGAGGGTGCCAAAAATACCTATACAAGTGGACACTTTGGTAAATGTTACCCAAGCAGTAGTTCGCAGTAATCAGAAGTATCTGGACGCTGACGGTAACCACTTTGAGCACCTCTTGGAATTGCAGAAGTCTAAGGTGACTTGTATTCGTCTTTTGTTATTGGTATATATTGAATATTACAATTTTAATGGTTTTTTTTCTTGTTAAAAATGTGTGTACTTTTTTTGGCACCCTCTGTATGTACCACTTCTTTATCCATTCATCTATAAATGGATACCTGGGTTGCTTCCATATCTTTGCTGTAAACAATTCTTCAATGAATATAAGAGTGCATATAGCTCTTCGAATTAGTGTTTTTATTTTCTTAGGACAAATACCCAGATGTGGAATTTCTAGGTCATTCAGTCATTCTATTTTTAATTTTGTGAGAAATCTTCATACTGTTTTCCATAGTGCCTGTACTAACTTAACAGTGCACAAAGGTTCCATTTTCTCCACATTCTTGCCAACACTTGTTATTTGTTGTCATTTTGATAATAGCCATTCTGACAGGTGTGAAGTGATATCTCATTGTGGTTTTGATTTTCATTTCACTGATGATTAGTGATGTTAGGGACCTTTTTGTATACATGTTGGCCATCTCTATGTCTTCCTTGGAAAAATGTCTATTTATGTCCTCCGCTCATTTTTTAATTGGATATTTTGTCTTTTTTATGTTGAGTTGTATGAGTCTTTAAAATATATTTTGGATTTAACCCCAAATCATGTGTATCACTCAAAAATATCTTTTCCCATTCGGTAAATTGCCTTTTCGTCTTGTTGATGGTTTCCTTCACTTACAAAAGATTTTTAATTTGATGAAGGTTTTATCTTGAGTTTGCCTAAGGAGACATATCGAAATAAAATATTGCTAAGACTGATGTCAAAGAGTTTACTGCCTATGTTTTCTTCTAGGAGTTTTATGGTTTCAGGTTTTACATTTAAATCTTTAATCCATTTTGAATTTATGATTTACTACAGCACCCCTTTTTCATCCACAAGCTAGTTTTTTTTTAAAAAAATCTGAGTTTATCTTTCTTCTAGACCCCAGTGGACTATAAACTTCATCAACATTAGAAATTTGTTTTATTTCACTTTGCATCTCTAGCATAAAAAGCAGACGCTGGCACAGGGCAGAGACTCACTAAGTATGGTTGAAAAGAGAAGGGAGGGAGACAGAGAGAGTGATTTTTACTAAATACATTCATCATCACCATCAGTTAATATTTATTAGGCATATTCAAGGTACACAGCAATATTATGACTTGAAAAAATGATGGTGAACTTGTTGATCATCTCAAGTCTAGTCTATATTCTCAGTTACACCCTAGATGCAGCTTTAGAAACAAAAGAACTTTTCCAAATACAAAAGTGAGACAGAAAACTTTATATTGACTCACTGTATCCCTCCCAAAGAAAACCTCCACTTTTTATATACTCTGAAATCATAGATATTTATTAAAGTCACTATTTCTCTTTGAGCATCATGCCCCTGCCTGAGCCAGAGGATAGTTTAGCTGCCGAGCTTCGGACCTGTGTTGGCACAATCATCTGCCTTCTAGTCCATAAAACATTTGCTAACTTACCTTTCAGAAACATTTGACAAGATCATTGCTTCTGTTTTCTGCTTCCCAGTTTCTTAGCCCCAGAGAAATAATGGAAAATTAAATAGCTGGAAGAAAATTTTCACCATCCATGTGGATAACTAACTCAAGTTTCTAGTGAATCTCTTATATTTCTGTTTGTAAACATTAAACACCTTGCCACAGGAATGCATATATGTCATCAGGTAACACTTGACCTGAGAGTGGAAACCTAAACTTTTCTCTGTTACCAGTTAAAAGAAGTGTGGAAGAACTATAATCAACCATCAAATACTAAAAAATCAGATTACCCTAAGAAGAAGTTGTTTGGGTGAAGGTGCGTCTGATCTTTGAAAGGGAATAGGAAGCTAATATGCTCACCCACTTCCCAGTGGGTGAAAATTGGGTGGACATACTTGTTGCCTTTCTGTGCAATCTTGGGCAAGAAAACCCACCCACAAAGAGAGCTATTTCCCTATGTGTAGAGAAATTTAGTCAGAAAAGCTTTCTAAGCAACTGGTGAATGCTATACTAAAAAATGCAATTAAATCTAAAATTGTTGCAATTTTGAAACATGTACTAGAGAAAGAATTGTAAAATCATCATGCTAGTCAAGAAAAGTATCTCGTTATGCTATACACTTTATACAGTGCTGTAAGTCAGTTGTATCTCAATAAAACTGAAAACAATAATGTAAAATAAATACAATTGCCAAGTATTATTCCTTCCCAGTGTACTGATTGCCTAATCTCTACTGGGGGCCTCAGGTTTAGAGTGAGGAGTCCTGGAACCTATATACATTTACCATTTTCTACATCACCTGAAATAATTTCTGAAACAAATATGTACTACTTTCTGAAAGTATGTAGATGTGATTTTTCTTAAATTAGCTAAAGTTCTTACTTTATTCACATTTCCTTAGATTTTTACATAATGTAATTATTCTGTTCCACAATCCCATCCAGAATACCAAGTTACATTTTGTAGTCTTAGGCTCCTCTTGGCTGTGACAATTTCTGAGATTTCCCTTGGTTTTGATAACCTTGACAGTTTTCACAGGCACTGGTCAGGTGTTCTGTAGAATCTCCTTCTTTGGAATTGTTCTTATTACCCATGACTGGGGTTATGGGTTCTTGGGAGGAAGATCACAGAGATAAAATGCAGTTTTTATCACATCATATCAACATGACTTATCAGTGTTGATATTGACCTTGATCATCTGGCTGAGGTAGTTTTTGTCAGGTTTTTCCACTGTGAAGTTACATTTTTTCCCCTCTTTCCATCCTGAACTCTTTGGAAGGAAGCCACTATATATAGCCCACACCTAAGGAATGAGGAGCTCTGATTCCCTCCATGACATTGAAGTCATTTTTTGGAATTCTTCTGCATGGGAGCTTGTATCTTCTCCCCAACTTACTTATTCAATATATATCAGTATGGATTCATGAATATTTATTTTATACTTTGGGTTATAATTCCATTAATGCTATTTATTTTGTTCAAACTGTTCCAGCTTTCACCACTGAAGCTCTTTGACATAGTGCCGTCATTGTGGGTTTTTGGTTTTATTTTGTTTTGTTTTGAATACCTTCTTACTTTCTGGCACTAGATGTTCCAGGCTCATCTTGTATATTTACTGCCCCACTCCTAGAATCAACTATTTCTGCAAGGAGCTCAAGTTTCTTTTGTTGGAGAATGGTTTTAGATACCAAGAAATAAAAGAAAATTAAGAAAATACAAGTTCATTTTAAAGCATTATGGATACTAGCTTCAGTAATCATGGCCAGATAGAGGCTTTAGAAGTAAGAATGCTCTGTTTTGGAATGTTTGATATGCAGCCCTGACCACTGAGAGGGATTATCTACAGCCCAAGGAAAAGATCCTTCTCCCAAAATTGTTCCAAAGATAGAGCTTTCTTTAGTTATTGTACTCATTTAGTATTTCTTTCCTGTTATTCAGACAGTTTTCAGTATCACCTATGACCTAACTCTCTTTCCTTAGAAGACACTTTTATCATTTACTATCACCATGAAGCATTTCTGGAGGAGCTAGTAAGTAAACTTCTTCTGTATGTCATCCTCAGTGACTCTCTGTACCATTCCAGATCCTTAGGGTGGGCCTCTCTCCTCCTTTACCTACTCTACTGAGGCTCTTAACCACATGCCAGCATTATTTTCTACTCTAAATCATTTCAGGATATCATATGAATGAAAGGTACCTATTCAGAATAAGTCTCTTGAATGATTTACCATTTGTTTTATGAGTCTCTGATACATAAATGTTATGTTTTTATGATTTATGACTATGGTATTGAAAGAATGTGCATTCTCAAATATTTCTTAAAATATTGTTTGGCCAGATAGGAACTAAGTATTTTAACTACTGGTTGTCAAAATGTAAAATTGTTTTTAGCATCAGAACTTGTCTTTATGAAAATTTGGTATCCTTAGGCTGAGGAGTATTTTAGTTGTGGTTTTGAATGAAAATTGTACTAAACAATAAATGGAAGGAAAGACAAAATAATCTGGGTATACCCTTCCTTTGTTGTGTGTGTCACTCATTTTGACATTTTTCCAGGACAGTTTTTATGTAGAAATTCTATATGGTTTGACACATATTATAAATAATGTTTTCTTGCAGATCTTTCTCATAAGTCACTACAACAATTATAGAGTGAAAGGCCCTGGTCAAGAAAATTATTATGTCTCAGGGGCCAGCCAGATGGCTCAGCTGGTGAGAGTGCGTGCTCTTAGCAACAAGGTTGCCAGTTCGACTCCTGCATGGAATGGTGGGCTGTGCCGCCCCTCACCCCCCACCGCCACCCACAACTACATTGAAAGCAGTGGCTGGACTTGGAGCTGAGCTTGCTCCCTCCACAACTAAGGTTGAAGTACAAATTGACTTGGCACTAATGGGACCTGGAAAAACACAATGTTCCCCTTCCCCAATTCCCCAACACTGTTCCCTCCCCCAAATCCCCCAATAAAATATTTTTAAAAGAAAATTATTAGGTCTCTAATATCAAGGGCTACATAAGCAAAATTTCTGATTTCATCTGTCCCTCAAAGAGGTGCAATGTTTCTACAAAATTGAACACAAAGTTTGTTTTGTTCATGATTTTGTTTTTGCCATTTTAATTGTTGTTGAACTATCCAGAGACAAGTATATAGAGTTTCTTTACCCCACAATTCCATTTCTCATTAAAATCTGTATATCAAAGGGATCAGTCAGGTTCGGTGAAAAAGAAATCTATGTCATCCAACTTAAGCAAGAAGAGATTTATTAAAGGATTCGAAATGCTTATAGAATCATTGGGAAAACTGAAGAAACAGCCTATGTGTTGAACTTTTAAGGAAGACTCTCAAAGCAACACTGAAGCTGCTGCCCCTTCTACAGCCAGGTGTCTAACACTTCAGCTCTCCACCAACTCCTGTGCCACAGCTAACAGTAGGCAGCTGTGTAATCAGGTAGCTGTTGCTACTATTTCCAGTTCTAGAACCACTCTGTGTGGGCTACAAGCTAAATCAACAAACTCGGAGCCTCATCTCTGCCTTTTGACCCTTCAAAGCAACTGGCCAGACCCTGAGATCTTTGTTGATGTTACGCTTGCTAGAAGTAGCACAACCAGGCCTTCTGCATTGGCATCAATTCTGTGTTTTATTGACAGGTCCTAAGTCACATCAGGGAGTCTACCTGCAAGGAAACTGGAGATGTGTTGAGTTTGCTTCCCAGCCTCTAGAGTTTAGGAAGGCCCATAGAAAGCATTCAGAATCCGTCATATCCACTGAAAGAGAAAGAACTCAATGGGAAGAGAGAACTAAAAATGTATGGAAGAAGTAGAGATTAACAGCAAAGCCCCATAGTGTTAAAATTTCATTTTAAAATGCTGCAGCTATGGAATGCAGGATGTGCAAAAATATATTTTTATCTTTTAACTTAATCTTCTGTCTTTTTAAAAGAATTCTAGGTCCCAAATTGTCTGGATACATTACTTGATAATAAGTATTAAAACTATAAAATTTTATGCTATAGACTACAACTATTTAGCTGTGATTTTAACTAGAATTTAATTAGTAGATGCTGAAAAAGTGGTTATGTATAGTTGAGGTTCACTATAAATTTTTTTAAATAAGCAAATGTTAGTGTAAATAGATATTCCATACATTAAGTAATTAGATAAATAAAACTAATCAATTTTGACTTTTTCTGTGCTAGTTGCTGCTCCAGTGCATAAACTTGTGTTATTTCTGAAATATTTTTTTATTTCTGTGATGTTACAAAGTTTGTCATAGATTCATTTCTGTTTTATATATGAAGCAAGATTCAATTCAACAAATTTACTTGAGTGGACATTTTTAAAGAGTACAAATTAATGCTCGATGATAGTGGGAGTATTAAATAGTAAGTGTTTAAGAGTAATAGTACTAAAGGCTTCAAAGTTCCTGAAGCTTTTAAATAAAAGTGGTGGTTCTAAAGCAAGCACAAATGGATGCTACGTGTGGTTGAGTGCTGCTGTTTACAATTCAGCCTCTAAGATGAAGACAAACTCAAAAGAGGATGGAACAAATGAAGACTGGGAACTTGGTCATCACGCAACCCAAAAGCCCTGCTGACTGTCTCAGCTTTACCCAACCCAGCACATTTAAGAGCAGGGTTAGAAGTTAACCAATTACCAAAATGGATTCTTTCTCAGTGGTGAGCTAAAATTGAATACTTGCCAACAGATTGGACAGAGCAGGAAACCAGTACTTTTGGGAGATTCAGTCTGACCTAGCCACAAACTGTTGGGGCCTAAGAGCAATGGCAGATTTGTGTGGCAGTGACAGGCCTTGGTGTGGAGTTCTGGCCTAACTGGTATCTGTGCATGTACCAGAGTAGTCCCTGGTGTGTAAGGATTAGCATTCATAACCTTGGCTGAGAATGGCCCTGAAGGCCATATACGGTGTGTGGTAAACGGTGACTTTTGGAGACTAAGATATTGCCTTGTGCTCTCTGTGTGTAGCTGAGCGAGTGACTCCACACCACCACTGCTCACCATATCAAGGCAGCTTTGTCATTTTCTCTGAGACCTCCCAAAGACAGTAACTCTCAACAATGTTAATGTTTATCTTATATTTTAAAAGGTCATTAATATGAGAGGAAATTTCAGTGAGTATTGAAAAAGCAGTTTTGAATTATGTGAGTCTGTTCATGGAAAACTCTCAACAGAAATGTAATTTGGTGGAAGGCAAGGACATGTACAAATATTTCCAATCTTTGTAAATTTGGGAGATTATAAAGGTCTTACACTGGATCTTACTCATATATGAGGATTCTGGCACATTGAATCTTGCATAGTGAATATAGAACACTCTCATTTTTTTTTACTTTGTTCTATTGCAATGAAAACCATTGCTAGTGAATTGCCCGTCTCAGCCAACATCTTGCACATGTCGAGGTTTATAAAGTCCTTAAAATTTGAAACCACGTGCAAAAGAATGAAACTAGACTGCTATCTGTCATCATATACCAAAATTAACTCAAAATGGATCAAAGACCTAAACATGAGACCTGAAACATTAAACTGCATAGAAGAAAGCATAGGTACTAAACCTATGCACCTTGGGTTCAAAGAGAATTTTATGAATTTGGCCTCAAAGGCAAGGGAAGTAAAAGTTAAAATAAATGAGTGGGACTATATCAAACTAAAAAGCTTCTGCACAGCAAAAGAAGCCATCGACAAAATAAAGAGGCAACCAACTGAATAGGAGAAGATATTTGCAAACAACGCTTCTGATAAGTGGCTAATATCCAAAATATATAAAGAACTCATACAACTCAACGACAAAAAGATAAACAGTCCAATTAAAAAATGGGCAGAGGACATGAACAGAAACTTCTCCCAAGACATACAAATGGCCAACAGATACATGAAAAAATGCTCATCTTCACTAGCTATTATTAGGGAAATGCAAATCAAAAACCACCTCACACCTGTTAGAATGGCTATCATCAACAAGACAAATAATAACAAGTGTAGGAGTTGCTGTGGAGGAAAAAGAGCTCTCATACACTGTTGGTGGAAATGTAGATTGGTGCAGCC
>NW_017732166.1:599491-600534 GCF_001890085.2 Hipposideros armiger
ATTACAGCCTCCATTGTTGACCTCCCTAGCCACCCCCTAACTTTCACACCTGGTAAGGAAAAGCAAGTAGGACAGTCAAGCATAGCATAAATCCAAATAGAGGCTGAAGTTTCCTCTCTCAGTTAAGTACTCAAAAACGTTTGCTATCATGGGAAATAATATTCTGTGATATGGTATAACCTGGGTGGGAGTGTCAAGGTTACCTTGGACTGACTAGTAAGGGAAAGCCTAGGAAGGAGCCCTTTGAGGTAGGACTGAGTGAAGAGATGGTGCCAGCCATGAAAAGCCCTTGGAGACACACTTTCCAGGCAAAGAGATCAACTATAGCAAAGAAAAGGACGAACTTGGTGTTTTCCAGGAGTAGTAAGGAAACAAGTGTGGCCCAGGAGCTATGATAGAAGATGAGCACACAGAGGAGGCAGGCAGCTTCATTCCAAGCATGATGAGAAGCCCTCAAGGTTTTAAGCGTGGATGGATATGATCTGATCTGTACTTTAAAAAGATCACTCAGGCTGCTGTAGATCAAATGGAATGTGGAGGCACAAAAGTAGGAACAGGAAATGAGTTAGGAGGCTTTTCCAGGAATCCACACAGGTAAGACTGGTGATGTGGACTAGAGTGCTAGTGAGGAGGTGGTGAAAAGTAGGAAGATTCAGGATCTCTTTTAGAGTTCACAGTACTTGCTGAGGATTGGATGTGGGATGATAGAAAGTGGGGAATCAAGGATGACTATGAGGTGGTTGGTTTAATGGCAGTGTCAATTATGAGGTAGCGGTAACTTAGGGAGATTTAGCAGTGGACATCTAGAATTCCAGTATGTCCTTGTTGTGGTAGAGGTGCCCATTAAACTGAACTGAAGAAATCAAATTAGATAAGAACTTACAGTGGGGGAGAAAGATCAGGACATAAAAGCCAGGCATTATGCCCAGATAGGAGTTATATTTTTTATTCTATAGAAAAACACTATAAGATAAGCAACATCTAGCTATTAGAAGCAGAAGTTAATGAAAAACACTTTTTAAAATTAAAGGGTTTTTCCTCCT
>NW_017732166.1:601929-610450 GCF_001890085.2 Hipposideros armiger
ATTGATATAGAAAAATTTATGACATTAGTTAAATACCAAAAGCAAGGAGCAGAGTGGTGTTTGCAGTGTGCTGTATTCCTTAGATGTATATAAAGAAACTCTGGAAGGATAAGTAAAAAAACAAATAATAGTGATTATCTGTGAAGGGCATATGGGAACTAGGAGAATGAAGGACAAGAATGGTAGGGAAACTTTTTGTCATATACCTCTGTAAAATTTCAAATTTTGAATTACATATATTATTTAGAAAAATTATAGGACTTTTTATACAAAGTTATTGCTCTTGGAATTTTTAAACATTACAAGTATTATAGAAAGTAGTACATAACAAAGTAGTACATAACATAAACAGCAATAAAGATATACTCTTTGATCCAATAATTCCTAGAAATGTAATTCATGAGAAACAAACAAAAAATATACACACACACTATTCTTTGTGGTAGTAATGCCTATAATAATGAAAATAAATAGAAGTAACCAATTCAGTATAAGGAGGGTTTTTTAATCATGCTACATGATACAATATTAAGCCACTGCATAACATAATACTAAGAGGACATGTGGAAATATTCATTTAACAAATATTTATTGTGTGCCTCTTCTGTGACATGCATTGTTCAGGTTGTTAGGGATACAGCAATAAATAGGACCCAAAAAAAGATAAAATCTGTACATTAATGAAACTTGCTTTATATTGGGGAAGACTAGCAGCAGGTATACATTATAAAAAAAGTAATGATGGTTATGACTGCAAATAAAGCTGTATAAGGGGATAGTGAAGATTGAGGGGTTGCTATGTTTGCATAAGAATCAAAGGAAGCCTCACTAAGAAGATAATATTTGCATAAAATTCCCAAAGGAGATGAGATAACAAACTACGCTGGTGTATAGGGCAAGAGTATCCCAGGTGGAGAGGGTGTATACAAAAGGTTATGAGACAGGGATGTGTTTGGCATGTTTGCAAAATTGCAAGGAGGCCAGTTTGGCCTTTCATCACATTGTAAACAAAGGTCAGAGAAGTAGAAAGGTTAGGGTCAGGGTTCTGGTCATGAGAAGGTCTGAAAAGTTATGTCAAGACCTTTGCATTCTATTCTACATGTAATATAAAGCCATTGGAGGTTTTTGAATGGAAGAGGAAGTAACTGTAAATGCCTATGTGAGAAGCAAGAGGTCTACATCTTTTGCTAAGGCAAGCTAATGGATAAAGAGATGGTGAATACCAAGAGATACTCAAGAGTTAGAAAGGGAGGGCAGTATTTCATGAATGATTGGATGTGGAAGATGAAGGAAAAGAAGGAATATAGAAGGATTCTAAAGTTGGGCAGTAAGATAAATGGTGGCACCATTAAATTAGGTAGGAAATTCAGAAAGGCAAACAGATTTGGAGAGAGCAAGGAAAATGATGGGTTCAGTTTTAGACATGTTGAGTTTGAGGTACCTGTGAGTTACAAACATAGAAAGAAAGAAAACTAAAACAAACGCTGTGGTAAAGTAAAGTTACGGTTTTCAAGATGGATGAATGGATGAATACACAGAAGTAAATGTGTATTAATGTGTGTGAGAGGTTGTGTGTGTATACAGTCCCTAGCTCTGTCTACTAAGAGGTCCTGAGGCAGTGGTACTCCAGTAGCAATGAGCACACTCAGCACCCAGATATTAGCTTTTAAATATCTAAAAGAAACCAGGGCTGTTTGATGAAATGGCTGATTTGGATGAGAGAAAATACAAGATGAGCCTTGAATATTTTGATATGTCAGAAAGTAAGAACATTTTCAAAGAATGATGGGGATATAACAAAAGGACACAGGAGCTCATTTGAAAAGGGCTGCTGCTAGCCAAATCTGGAACACTGAGCATCAAAATAAATGATAGTTATGGATTACAACCCATTGTATAAGAATCCACGAGTTTACACTGGTGTGAAAAAATGAATGATTTGAAAATTTAATACAAAATTTGAAAGTATCTCCCACATAAAATATTCTTTTAATTTCAGAAGAAAAAGTAACTTATAGTTGACAAGCCTAGCGCACATCACCTTACCCAAGTAATTAAAGTGAACATCATCAGTAATGGACAAATTGAAATATTGTGCCAATTATTTAGAACATAGCATCACTTCTGTGTTATTCTTACCAGTGATACATAAGCTGGATCTCATCATGAGAAAACAATAGAAAAACCCAAATCGAGTGTTTGTATAGTACAAAATTACTGGCCTGTGTCCTTCACAAATGTCAAGGTCATGAAAGCTAAGGAAAGACTGAGGAACCCTTCCATATTGCAGAGGATTTAAGAGATATGACATCTAAATGCAACACATGATTCTGAATTATCTCCTTTTGATACAAAGGACAAGGCTGGAACAATGGGTGAAGTATGAATAGGGTCTGAGAATTAGGTGAAGGGATATATCAGTGTTCGTTTGATGGTTGTAAAGCTGTTATGTAGGAGAAAGTTCTTGTTTATAAGAACTTACTCTCAATGATTTGGAGGGAAAACATGCCTTGTACTGTATTTAGAACTTTTAGTAAATTTGAGATTTTTTTTTTCAAAAATTTCTAAATTATCACAAAAGTGAATAGGAAGTGAGTAAAAGGAAGTAAGTGAGGCCCATACTTTCTAGACGGTTGGCAGGAAGGAGGGCAATGCAGGCTACCAGATGAGAGGAGACTGCTTTGAACTTTCAGTGTGCTGTCCTCTAGTCTGTATGCAAGAGCTGGTGTGTGGAGAGTGAACAGATGTTGGATAGATGGTAGTAATTGCAAAACAAAGATCTGTATGTAGGCAGTGGGTATCCTGGGTGCCCAGACTAGGTGGGAAGATGAGGCTGGGTAAGAAGCTAGGAGAAATGTCTGCTGGTGTGGCATGCAGTCCTATGGACTAAGGTAGGTGGGCTAGAAAGAGAGCAAATCCATGCCTGAGAACCTTTTCTCTGAGAAATAGAGTTGTCTTCTAAAAGTGACCTTTTGGGGCGGCCAGTTAGCTCAGGCAGTTAGACACAGGCTCATAACACCAAGGTTGCTGGTTCGATTCCCACATGGGCCAAGGAGCTGCGTCCTCCACAACTAGATTGAAGACAACTGCTTGACTTGGAGCTGATGAGTCCTGGAAAAACACACTGTTCCCCAATAAAATTTCTTTTAAAAAAAAACTATTCATTGTTTTAAAAAATAACAAATAAAAGTAACCTCTTATCTGTTCTCTTTAGTACAATAAACTGAGCATGGTTTAATCTTTAAAAGTGAAATTACTTTGTTGTAAAATACCTTAAACAATTTAATATTTATCAGTGATACTCTTACTAGAACAAGTATTATTATGATTGCAGAAGAATTTACAAAATTACCATCAATAACTTGAAAAAAAAAAGCCTTGTATGTTGCCTTTTGCCTAGATAATTTGTGTTTTATTTGGTAGGTAGATCAGAGCAGGTAGAACATGTACCTGTACTTAACAAATACAGATGATTTATAAGCCATTGCATCAGACAGGGCTGGTTTCTAGGCCAGTTAGTCCACTTAGAGTGTGAAACCCTGATTCAGAAACAAATCATCCAAGAATAACTAAACACTGTTTCTTATTGTGCGAGTAGATCTAATACCTTTATTTACCCTTAGGTCCATTTACTTTCAACTGGTTTTCTCATTGGAACTACAGAACCTTGAAGGTTATTTGAGTGACTGTCTTCTCATTTCTCCCAAGATTGCATATAACTAGTGCCATTCTAGATGCACAGGAGGGTTGTTATCCATTAATTACAGCTGTGTAGCCTTAGAATTTTAGGGCTTAATTCCCTCGGGGAGCCCTGGTTGAGAAAGGCTATTTGGCCGACATACTATTTGGTGATCCAAAGAAAGCAAGCCATAGGACATTACAACTTACCTATGGCACTACCAAAACATATGCCCTATGGTTGGTGCCATGTTCCTTACTCTACACTTGTCTCTTCAGGTTTCATTGAATAGGCATGGAAAAGTGGGAATACCAAGTAACATCTCATTTGAGAGTGAGTTGGGGAATAAATGAGAGAGAATAAGACCACATTCTACCCAGGGCTGCTGAGTTGATTTGGCACATTTTCAGTAATAAACTTTCTTATGTAAGATCCCTCCTTCCCTCCCATTCCCCTTCCTTTCCTTCATTTATCTTGTTCTAATTTGGAGCTGCACTAGGACACTAATATTTCCCTTCCTACTCCTACACTTTGTCGCAATGTAGAATTATGAATTGCCTCTATAAAGCATTTTAATACCTGTTTTTGTCCCTGAATAAATACTTATCAATTAATTCAACTTGCTGCACCAAGTATATATCGATCATCTATAATGCATAGGACTTGGAGCTAAGGGCTGTGATGGGTACATAAGGAATAAGAAATATGATCCCGGGGTAGCCGGTTAGCTCAGTTGTTTAGAGCACAGTCCTCATAACACCAAGGTTGCCAGTTCGATTCCCACATGGGCCACTGAGCTGCGCCCTCCACAACTAGATTGAAAACAACGACTTAACTTGGAGCTGATGGGTCCTGGAAAAACACACTGTTCCCCAATAAAATTTATTAAATATATATTATGATCCTATGTTGCTTTGTACACCTAAAACTAATAAAAAAATGAAAGAAAAATTTAAAAAAAAGAAATATGGTTCCAGGCCGGCCAAGTGGCGCGTTGGTTAAGAGTTGGATTGGAACTTGGCCAGTGAAGCAACGTCCTCCACAGCTAGACTGAAGAGCGAAAGGACAGCAACTTGTCTGTTCCCATCCCCCAATTCCCCAATAAAATTCTTAAAAAAAATTATTTAAAAAAATAAGTTGGCTTGGGACACCAGCTCTGAGCAGCAGGGCACCAGTTCGGATCCCACATTAGGGCCAGTGACGCTGCGCCCTCTAGAGCTAAGATGGTGAACAACAGCTCAACCTGGATCTGGGTTGCCGTGAGTTGCCGGCAACAGCGTAGACTGCAGCCTCTGCTGCAGTGGGCTGCTATAAGCTACTGTGAGTCGCCGGCAGCCAGTGTGAGCGGCCGTCCAGGGACCAGCGACCGATCTGCCTCACCCGGGAAAAGCGCAATGATAATACCAACATGGGCCAGTGAAGCGACGTTCTCCACAACTAGACTGAAGAACAAAAGGACAGCAACTTGTCTGTTTCCCTCCCCCAATTCCCCAACACTGTTCCCCTCCCCCAATCCCCCAATAAAATCTTTAAAAAAAAAGAAAGAAAGAAAGAAATATGATCCCCACCCTTAAGAAACTTCCAGGCAAAAAGAGGAGAGAAACGATCTACTCAAGTTTTTGCGATACAGAGTAGAATGTGACAAGAACTACAGTAAAAGCAAAAAATAAACCACTTTGAGTACAAAGGAAAAGGAAGAATTGTTTACACTATTGGAATACAAGAAGTCTTCATGAGAGACATGGAATTTGAGTTTGACTTTGGAAAGTGAGTGTTCTTAGATAAATAGAGGTGGCAAGGAATGCCATATTAGTTAGAGGAACTAACGGGAGCCAAGACTCAGATGGAGAATTGGCTGCAGAAGTCTGATCTTCTTAAACTCACACACACATCATTGAGATACCTTTGAAGGTCCATGACTAGTTGAGTGACATGATTAACTGTCTTTTAAGAAAGCTTACTTTAGCAGCAACCTGTAGGAGGGTTAGAAGAAAGGGAAGAATGAAGTTAGAAGACCCATTTGGGAAGCATTTGCCTAAGCCATCTAGGAGGCAACAAAGGTCACAAGCAGAACAAGTCAGTGATAACAGGAATGAGAAGAAGGATATTAGAATATGGAGGTGAAATTGATAGGCTGTGCAACTGGATATGAAAAAAGGAAATAATTTTCAAATTTTGAAAAGGTGCCTGAGAGATTGATGAGTTCACATTACACAGAGAGCAAACATCCAGGAGGAGAAACAAGTTTGGACATAGAGCTGTGTTCATAGAAGACATAGAGCATTAAGAGTCTTGCATAATGATGGGGAAGTAATACAACTAGATGAAATGAGATATTAGCCAATTACATTTGCTTTGTAGTCACTGGACCTAAACAATCACAGCAGCAATTTCATCAGTGTATCCTAGGGAGTATAGATGCATTCATACCACTTTTTTCCGGTGATAGACTAAAACTCTGATCAAATCCTCTCCTCTAGAGTGTTCAGACTCTTTCTTAAAGATCTGCACACACATAACACATTTTTTAAAGATATTCCTAGCATGATGTATATGTTCTTTAAAAGGTATCATACCTTCCATTTATGATCAACTGATTTTTTACAAGGATGAGAGGCAATTCAATAGAAAAAGAACAGTAATTCCAGCAAATTGCACTGAGACAACTGGATATCTACATGCAAAAGAATTAAGCTGACCCCTGCTTCACATCATACACAAGAATTCAAACTGATCATAGACCTAAACGTAAAAGCTGAAACTAAAACTCTCAGAAGAAAACATAGGAATATATCTTCATAACCTTATATATTAGGCATGTTTCCATACATAAAACAAAAAATGGATACATAACAAAAGAAAAAATACATAAATGGTACTTCATAAAAAAAACTTTTGTGCTTCAAAGGACATCATCATAAAAGTAAAAAGACAACTCAGAAAATGGGGGAAATTTATTTACAAGTCACATATCTGATAGGAGACTTGTATCCAGAATATATAAAGAATTCATACAACTCGACATAAAAAGATAACAAATAAAAAGTGGATTTGAATAGACATTTCTCCAAAGAAGATATACAAGTGACAAGGAAGCACATAATCATCAACATTAGTCGTTGGGGAAATGCAAACAAAACAACAATGGGATACCACATCACACCCACTTGGATGGATATTATTAAAAAGACAGAAAATAATAAGTGTTGACACAGATGTGGAGAAACAAATCCTCATACTCAGCTGATGGGAATGTAAAATGGTGCAGCCACTTTGGAAAAGAGTTTGGCAGTTTCTCAAAGAGTTAAACATAGAGTTACCATATAACCTAGCATTTGCTGTCCTAGAAATATACTCATGATAATTGGAAACATATGTCCACATAACTTCTACACAGATGCTCATAGCAGCATTCCTCGTAAATGCCAAAAAAGTGGAAACAACCCAAATGTTCATCAGCTAATGGATGGATAACCAAAATGTGATATATTCATATAATGGAATATTATTCAGCAACAAAAAGGAATGAAGTACAGACACCTGCTACAACATGGATGAACCTTGAAAACATTATGCTAAGTGAGGAAGCTGGATACAAAAAAATCACACATTGTATGATTTCATTCATGTGAAATATCCAGAATAGGAATATCCATAGAGACAGAAAGTAGATTAATTATTGCCAGGTACTTGGAGGAGGGGAAATTCTGGAGGCTGCTTAATAGATTGAAGATTTCTTTTGGGGTGGTGAAAATATTCTGGAACTAGAAAGTGCTGATGGTTGCACAACATTGTGAATGTATTTAATGCCACTGAATTGTACACCTTAAAATGATTAAAAATGGTAAATTTTATGTCATGTATTTTGCCACAATAAAAAAGGATCAATTCTACAGTATATAAATTATGTCTCAATAAAGCTGTTATAAAAGGCATAATAGCATGGATTAATTACCAGGGAACTGCTCTTGAGGGAAAAAAGTCCAATCCCATAGATTATGTACTGGATAAATCCATTTTTATAACATTTTGAAATGGCAGAATTTTAGAAATGGAGGACAGATTAGTGGATTCTAGATGTTAGGGATGGGAGTGGGGAGAAGGAGGGAGGTGGGTTATAAAAGAGCAACACAAGGGATCCTTGTGGTTGATCGAACTGTTAAGTATCTTGACTGCAGTAGTGCATACAGGATCCTACACAGGTGATAAAACTTTAAAACACTAAGTACACACACACACACACACACACACACACACATGTACAGCAAGTTAAATGGGTGAAATCTGAATAAAATTAGTGGATTGTATGAATATCAGTATCCTTGTGATATTGTACTGTTGTTTGCTAGCATGTAGTACTCAATTGGGGGAAATGGGCAAAGTGTACATGGCTCTCTCTGTAATATATCTTACAATTGCATGTGAATCAATAGATATTTCAGCTATTATCTCAATAGATATTTCAATTAATAAAAATGTATAAGAATAGTTGGGCTGGCCGAGTGGCGCGATGGTTAAGAACTGGCTTGGGACGCCAGAGGGCCCTGCTTCAGATCCCACATATGAGGGCCAGTGACACTGCCCTCTACAGCTAAGATGCTGAATAACAGCTCAACCTGGAGCTGGGTTGCCATGAGTCACCGGCGACGTCGTAGGCTGCAGCCCCTGTGGCAGTGGGTTGCCATGGGCTACCATATGTAGCCAGCAGCCAGCGTGAGTGGCCAGCAGCCACAGTGAGCGGCCATCCAGAAGCCAGCGACTGATGTGCCTCACCCGGGAAGAGCGCAATGATGGTGCCAACTTGGGCCAGTGAAGCAACGTCCTCCACAACTAGACTGAAGA
>NW_017732166.1:617995-625768 GCF_001890085.2 Hipposideros armiger
ACATATCTATCAACAATTACTTTCAATGTAAATGGATTAAATGCTCTGATAAAAATCATAGGATGTCTGAATGGATACGAAAACAAAACCCTTACATATGTTGGCTACACTTCAGATTGAAAGACACACAGAGACTGAAAGTAAAGAGATGGAAAAAGTTATTTCATGATAATGGGAATGGGAAGAAAAAACAAAACTAGAGTAGCAATTTTTATACCAGACAAAATACACTTCAAAACAAAGAGACAAAGGAGGACCCAGTATCCCACTCATGGGTCTTTGTCTAAAGAAACCCAAAATGCTACTATGAGGGGACATGTGCTTCCATATGTTCATTGCAGCATTACTTACAATGGTCAAGATGTAAAGGCAACCTGGATATCCATCAATAGATGAATGAATAAAGAGGTAGCACATATATACAATAGAATATTGCTCAGCGATGGAAGGGAATGGGTTCTTGCCATCTTCAGTGACATAGATGGTATTGTGCTGAGTGGAGTATGTCAGACAGAGAAAGACAGATGCAATGAAATTAATACAAAATAATATTGAATGTTAACTGTAATTGAAAAATTTTAAAGGAGAGTAAGTGGTTCAAATTTCCAGATATAAAACAAATAAGTCATGGGATGTAACATACAGCATGGGGAATATAGTCAATAATGTTGTGATAGTGTAATACGGTGTCAGATGGTTGCTGGATTTATGGTGATCATTTCTTTAGGTATATAAATGTTGAACAACTATGGTGGACACCTGAAACTGATATAATATATGTTAGCTATATTTTTTAATAATTTTTTTAAGTCTCTGGAAATTGTCCTAAGGGCATACAGCAAATGGAGAAGCATTTCATCAATGGAATCAAGAAAATCTACTAAGTATCAGTAAGATCAGCAAGTTTGTGGGCCTTGAGCCATGACCCACTCCTCCGCCAACCAAATTCATCTTATGGAGGCCACTCTGGGCTCTATGCCAGGAAGTGCCCTCTCCCCTCAGCTTTCACTCCAGGGCGGTTTCACTCTGAGAGATCGACCAGGACCTCTTCTCTCCTAGCCCATGTTTAGAAGCTCTCCCTAGTATGGCAGGCCAAGAATACTGGCATAATTGTCATATTCCAGCTCACCTGTAGGGTAGAGGNAAAAATGTATAAGAATAGCTATATATGTTTGAAAACTTGTTCTATAGGCAAACTTCTAGTAACATAAAATGTACTCTTCTTACTCTTGTCTTGGCTGAGCCATGGTCTTCATGTGCAGTAACCAGAATCAAAATGCAGGATGGCACCAGTTATGTCAGCACTTCTATTTGTGCCTTCCTTAAAGATCTTCCTTAAAAATGCAGCAGGTGGTTTGGTTTGGCTTGGTTTGGTTTGGTTAATTTCAGCAATGCAGTATTTTCCAAAAAGTGAGAGGATGTATGAGTGTAGAAAAGGTCAGTCTCAGGCTTTTTGGCATCCTTTAGTTAAGTAACTTTAAGCAAAGAAAGATTTTTATTCCTTCCTGTTCTCTGATATTACAGAATTTACGTGTCACAATTTTAGTTTAGCAAAGAGAAAATAGGATTTTTAAAATGAATAAAAACCACATTTCTGTGCACTAGAAACCATCCTGTTAATATCTCATCATGTTAAAAAGATAAACAGCAGGATTAACTGTTTACTTTAGGAGCGCAGTCTGGTTGTTTTTCAGGAGAGGAACATAATGTCCTGCTGTATCAGTTTCCTGTCCGCTGTGTGGGTTGGTGGAGCTGAAGAAAGGCCCTCCACCCACTCAGCTCTGCTGTCTCCCTCTCCTCCCATTCTTCCTCTTCCCTCCCACTTTTCAGTGAATCTTTCTTCTCTCATGTTCATGTTCAAACTCTTTTCTCCCCATTCTCCCTTTCCCTTTCTCTCTTGCTTTCCTTTCTCACTTCATCTAATTTCTTCCTTAAATTGAGGCTTAGTAAGAGATTATAACATGGAAAGAAAGATCCTTGTTGATCTTTAGAGGCTGCTTAAGTTGATACTGACCTAGAATAAAATAGCCGGGACTGACTGTGATTCCGGGAATTCTTGGTGGACTGCTAAGAACTGCTCTCATAACTTGTGTAAACATCCCACGTATTCACTTAATCTCTTTTTTCAGTACACACACACACACACACACACACACACACACACACACGTCAGCTGTTTCTTTTAATCACTTGTGTATCTATGAAATTGAGTCAGTGATTAAAAGGGAAAAACGAGTATTTTTTAACTATTGGGGAGGAACATTTAAAACTTCAAAGGAGTTAAATTACAGTCTCGCTAAAACTCCCTCTACAAAACAACAGTATTGCTTTCCTTATTCCTTGTGCTTTGTCCTGTTGCTTTTACAGATTAATAATACATGTAGTTTTAGAATTTTCAAAGCATTCTTTGATTAGCATGGTGTTATATTAAGCTGGTAAGGAAAGGAAAAAGACATTCTTCACGACAAATATTAACTCCATAATGGACTTTTATACTTCCAACATGATGACTGTGACTGAACAGTGAACTTCTTATCTGTATTATTTTTATGTTGCTGGTAATGTGCTGTGGAATGTAGTTTCATTTGGCACCAATTTTAGTCAGTTCTTCCAACATGGCCCAAGCCTCACCCTCAGAAATACATAGAATCAAAGTCTTACGGAATGGCTCCTAATGGCTAAAACAGAGGAGATTCTGCTACAACACTGTACCTTCAAACTACTTTTTCACTGCTCTCCTATTTTCCCAGCTGGGGTAGGTACAGCATGCCTGGCTGGGGGCAAGGCAAGCTGAAGACACTGGATATTTTAATGATTATTGCTTCATTTAGATTGGAGATTTACCTTACAAACAAAATAGCAGTAGCTGGATGATGAGGGCAACATTCCAACACCAATCACAAATTGGTTTCATGTGTGACAGCATCATTTCTGTGTGGGATGGTGCACCTTATGCTGCTATCAAACACCTTTCTCTAAGCTCCTTCTTCACACAAGATCACTCTTTTTATAAAGGTGCACATACCTGCTTACAGACTTATGATAGTTGGAACATGGTAACAGAAAATCATCTTGTCAATTAACTGCATTTGTAACGGTGAATTTTGCTGGTGGGTAAAGGAAACTAAGATTTGGAGCACAGATTAGATGCAGGTACTTAGCTGGGTACTTAGCAAATTAAAGTGGTCTGGATTGTACAGGTGTGAGAGCTCATGCTCTGAGCAACCAGGGGCCCATATCCATTAGCAAAGACCAAACCAGAATTTCTCTTCTCCAGACATGTTTAAAATCATGAAAATGGGTGAAGGGATATGATTTGGATGAGGGTGTATGTTTTAGGCATGGGTGGAACATCGATCTTAAAATAAGTGGCATTCAGTGGCCAGACTGTTATTCCAAGAATTTCGAATAGCAAACTATGTCTCATGGAATAAATGCAGTTCTGAAGCTCTTATTCTAACCACTAACATCCTACTTCCTCCCTGTGAGACATTTTCTCATTGCTGTTCTAGTATTTATGTAAGTTAATCACTTCTAAAAACAGCAGTGCCCCTCTCACACGAGGCATAGGGTACCACCAACAGTGCGCAGTGCTGAGTAGAGTGTGGAAAGTCCCTGCAGCTTAAGCCCTAGCTTGCCCATCACTGGTAGCAGAGAGTTTGATATTAGCTGAATGTGCATGTTTGCCTTGTCCAGTGGCTATTCTGTGGCAGGAGAGCAAAAGGGTGTACTGACCCTGCTTTCCAAAGTGAAAGCTCAATTTTATGAACACTGACCCATCACATAACTTTAAAATGCCAGTTCTAATCTCCACGTGGCTTAGCTAGCAGCTAAGTTCACAGTAAAATCAGAGTTTTTTAAGGACAGTAATTCTTTCAGCTGGTTGTCTGTTGAGCATGTCTACATGCTATTACAGTGTGTGCTCAGGGAACTTAGGTACCTGAGCTACAGCTTCCTATATAATTATTTAATTATCTATCTAGATAATTATCTAATCTTCCTTAGACTAAAGTAATTGAAAAGGCCTCTAGAGAGTAACCCCCTGTCTTGCAAGAGAGAGGAATGTAAGCCAAAAAGTGCCCCAGCTTGTCAGTGGTAGCAGCAGGGCCAGGATCCCAGCCCCTCCACATTATGTTGTTTCTTCCATCTGCTTTGAACCCTGTCCTCCACTGATCAGTTTGGACTTCCATGTTCTGTGTTAATCAGTTTTCTCTTTGCCTGCTTTCTGGCTCCAGTCACTTGACCACCCTTTGGATTCCACAGCTTCTCTGTTCTCTCAAATGAGACTTACATCTGGGCTGCCTGACGCTGAGCTGTTCTTTATTCTCCACTACTACTTACCTGCTTAGAAATCTTAGGCCAGCTTAAGTTCTTTTCTGTCCCTCATCCATCATCCATGACCATGTTCTTCTGTCAATACAGAAATATTTCTCTAACGCATGCCTACATGCTGACAGAGGCCAAGAGGACCACAGTTGTGTGAGGGTTGGGATCAAGAGGTGGGAGCACAGACCCATGGGGTAAACTGACAAGCTGGTGCTTCATCCACAGCTATGGACCTAGTGCTGCCAGAGCCACAGGTTTCTCAACACAATGGGAAATTTGAATTTTATGTGAAATCTCCCAATTTTTAATATTTGTTGCTAATTTTTTTAAAAATTAACACTGTATAAACCAAAAAAATATATATCAGCCAGCTGAACTTGCCTCTTTTTAGCTTCACTATTTCCTAAAAGACATTGTCATTGATAAGAGCAATAAACTCTTACTGGTTCTAAGGAGACACTATCTAAAAGTTCCCTATTCAAGTCATCTACCACCTTGTCCTAAGAGTTTTATTTTTGAAAGAAAATTTTTATCTATCACCTTTTGTGTCACCTCATTGTTGATTCATTGATAACAGGAAGTAACTGTGCAAGCTGGCACATATACCAGTTATTTACCATCCCTGGTCACCTAGTCAGGTCATCCTCCTTACACAGGCCCTTTACCATACGCTTTTACCTTCCTGCCCCTCCACAGTTGAGCATCACTAGGTACCAGCCACACCCAGCCATGAGACTTGCTCCACCAAGATGATGCCCTCTTGCTCTATTGCTCTTCGCACCCAGTCCTTTCCCTCCTCATCCCCTTTTCCCCCATTTACAAATACTTGTCAAACTTGTACTTTTTTTCAGAAATTTGACTTTGATTTTAAATTAAGAATAATGCATTGAAATCTTCAGGACTCAGCTTGAAGATCGCCCCTTCTAAGAAGCCTTTCCTAACCACCACGGCTAGACCTTCCCACTCCAGTGTTGTGTCTCAAGATTCTCTGCTTATTTCCTTCCTAGCACGACCAAGACTTGTGATTGAATGTTTATCTGTGTGTTCAGTCTTTCCCTAATGAGGTACAAAGGGCAGGATTGCTCATTACCACATACCTAGCACCTCACAGAGGGCCTTGGCAAATGGCAGTTCTGCTATATTTTGCATATAAATAGATGGATCATAGATTCATTAGACACCTCCAAAAGGCCAGGACACTGTTTTAGAGCACCGTGACAAACCCATAAGTGCCATTGTTATTAAGAATCTTATGAAAATTATTTCATGGCTGTGTAGCCCTCTGTGCCTCACTATATCTATTGCACTTTTTATTGTCTGACTTGGTAATTTTGTACTTGTCTCATTTACTGTGTTCAAACAAATTAAGATGTCCTTTAGCAAAAAAAAAAACACCTCACACTTGAGTCTACAAATTCAGAATGTAAAGTTTCCAAATAGTCTCAGAACTTACAAATAATGGCTAAAGAGCCATTGGATAAATAGCTCTTTAGCCATTATGTTTTCTTACACAACACAAGCTAAATATCCAAAGGATCTTTATTTCTAATGAAGTAAACTGAAGAAACAAATAAAAGATTTACTTCTGGAATACCAGAGTAAAGACACAGTGGATTACCTCCCTAAAAACAAAACATTTTAACTGGAGAAAACTATGAAAAACCATCATTTAAAGCCTCTGTAAATTGGGAGAACAATCCAAGATGGCAGAGTAGATCAACGCTGTGCTTGCCTCATGCTGTGAACACATCAGAATTACAACTAAATTATAAAAAAATCAACCTGGAGAACCAGCTAAAGTGTAACTGAACAGAAATTGTATAACTAAAAATATAAAGAAGAAGACACGTCCAGACTGGTAGGAGGGGTGGAGAAGTGAAACGGGCTGACCCCAAATCTCCATGTGGCGGATGAAAATTGGGAGGGATATCTCAGCCAGAGAGGTTTCCCATGGAGGAGCAAGGGACCCCAGCCACACACCAGGCTCCCCAATCCAGAGTATTGGTGCTGGGAATAAGAGACCCCTCAACATCTGGCTGTGAAAAACAGTGGGGATTCTGACTGTCCAGATGGGATGGAAGGCTGCAGGAAACTCAGACATCCTCCTAAAGGGCCTGTACAGACTCCCTTGCTGGCACTCACCCTGGGCTCTGGCAGAGGGACAGTCACTCAGGAGGTGTTGGAGACATACAGAGGGCAGACTGAGGTGTGTGGCTTTCTGCAAGGGTTGGAAGATAGTCGCCACTTTCCCTATATGGGGTCCTCCCATACAGCGAGGAGGCAGGTGCTCTCTTTCCTGTGTTGAGCCCACCCCCATGCCCATGGCCAAATCGAATCTGAATTGGTCCAATGAGTAAACAGCCTGGCAACTCACTGAGACCCCACCACACCCAATTCCATACTACATGAGGCTTTATTGGGTGCTGACCCTTATAGGAACCAACACCCAAAAGCAGACCTCAGTGTGTCTTTGCTATTTGTGGAGCACCCCAGACCTGGTACTGGTGGCACCCATCCTCAGTTCATAGTGTGGCCTCTCCCACACACCTCCAGGTCCAGCACAGGCAGCAACCAACCATGGATTGCTTTGTAGCTCCTACCAGGTAGTCCCCAGCTGTTTACAGGCAGTGGCTGACCTAAGCCTGCACTGAGGCCCCTCCCAAGGGGCCCCAGAACCAACATACTTGGATATTGGCTTCAGACCACAGCAGAGCACCACCTAGTCCCACAAGAGGCACACCCAAAGGGCAGTCTCAACAGGCACCAGAGCCTACTGGGGTGAATCTGACTCTGTGTGGTAAGCCCCCCTGCACAGGGGCCCATAAGATGTGGACATGGCCAAACCCCACAGCCAGTCAGCCTGAGAGTCAATCCTACCCACCCACTGATGAGCCAATAGCAATCAAGCCTCAAATATAACAAGAGGGCACACACAAGGTACGCTCCTGGAGCACCCAGCACAAGTAACCAGGGAGACTTTGGTACTGGGCCACACAGGGCACCTACTATATAAGGCAACCCGGCAAGACTAGGAAACGTAGCAGATCTACCTAATACATAGAAATAAACACAGACCATCAACCAAAATGAAAAAAAGAAATACATCCCAAATGAAGGAACAGGAGAAAACTCCAGAAAAAGAACTAATGAAATAGAGGCAAGCTACCTACCAGAGACAGAGTTCAAAACACTGGTTATAAGGTTGCTCAAGAAACTTAGTGAGAATGATAACTTCAACAAAGAGATAGGAAGCATAAAAAAGACATAGAAACCATAAAAAAAAAGAACCAATCAGAAGTGAATACAATAACTGAAATGAAGAATGCACTAGAAGGAATCACCAGCAGACTAAAGGAAGCAGAGGATCAAATCAATGATTTGGAAGACAAGGTAGCAGAAAACAACCATTCAGAATGCAAAAGGAGGGGCCGGCCGAGTGGCGCACTG
>NW_017732166.1:628383-630121 GCF_001890085.2 Hipposideros armiger
GATCTGCCTCACCCGGGAAGAGCGCAATGATAATACCAACATGAGCCAGTGAAGCAACGTCCTCCACAACAAACCTGAAGAACAAAATGACAGCAACTTGTTTGTTCCCCTTTCCCTGCTTCCCCAGCGCTGTTCCCCTCCCCCAATTCCCCAATAAAATATTTTTTTAAAAAAAGTAAAAGGCTAACTGGCTAACGTGGCTTAAGCACATCTTCTCACCAATAAGTGACTTATTTTGACGTAGGGGCAACCCCTAGGTAGCCATGTGAAAAGATAAAAACAAGACCAACAAAATCTGAGCAGGAACATCAGAAACTGCTGCCTGTGGGGGAAAGTAGTTCATACAAGTCACTAAACAAGTAAGTAAACTACAATGCAAATAACATCATCAACCCTGGGGCAAAGGGAGGAATTTGGCAGTATCCAGAGAGCTGCCACAATATATTATCCAAAATGCCCGTTGTCAACAAAAAATTACAAAATGTGCAAATAAACAGGAAAGTGTGACCCATACACAGGGTAAAAAGCAGACAATAGAAACTGATTTTGAAGGGACCCAGATGTTGGACATAGCAGACAAAGATTTCAAAACAGTAATTATAAATATTTCAAAGAACTAAAGGAAACCATGTCTAAAGAATTAAAGGGTGGTATGGTGACAGTGTCTAATCAAATGGAGAATATTAATAAAAAGTTACAAAAAAAGAATCCAATGGAAATTCTGCAGTTGGCAAATGTAATAACCAAAATGAAAAATTCACTAGATAGGATTAATAGATTTGAACAGGCAAAACAAATAATTAATAAACTTGAATCTGGAGTACTTGAGTTTATGCAATCTGAAGGAGAATAAAGAGTGCTTGTTTTGGCAGCACTTACGCTAAAATTAGAGTGATACAGATATTAGTATAATTTCTGTTCAAAGATGACATGGAAATTTGTGAAGTGTTACATATTTTTAAGATTTTTGTCAAATTATAAGTTATACCCAAGAAGAGTATTGTAATTTCAATAGGATGTTAAAACAATCTCAAATCTTTGACTGCAGAGTATTTTAGAGATTAAAAAGTACTTGTGAAGAATTTTTAGTAACTCAGTCTTTATGAAGAATTAGAATACACCATAATAAGTGATCTCTGTACAATTATGGAAATCTCCCAAATGGAAAATATCCTAAGGGAGAAAAAAACAAATGAAAAATATGAGGGGGCAGGCCATGCGAGATCAGCTGTGGAGCACGCGGGAGCTTTCACCACCTGGAGCTGGCCCAACTCTGGCGCCCAGGCAGTCGGCCTGCATGTAAGGAGTCTTCGCTGGTGAATACCGCTTCAGCCCTCACAGTGTGGCATCAAATTGGCACAGCATTCTGAAATTTTTTGGTCATTGCAATGCTCTTGATCGGGAGATGAGAAAATGGTTGAAGGAGTACATGGAAAAGAGGACCAAGAGCAGGGGGCATGTCAACATAATGACAAAGAGACTTTTTAATTCTCCAGAGGAATCTGAAAAATAAATTATATTTTCAGTGGATGCCTTGGCTGAGAAAATACCTAAAGACTCTTGGTTGATAACATAAAGAATCCTATGTCATTTGGCCTCCTGAATCCTTTGAAAGTGGGCCAGGAGAAATCACTTCAGGAAGAAATAAGGAAACCCTAGATTCAGAATATTTCTTGGGTAGAGCCTTTAGTACCCTGACTCCTTTACCAACACACTTGACTTCTAACATGTTTCTTCC
>NW_017732166.1:632894-634694 GCF_001890085.2 Hipposideros armiger
TTTTTAGCATTTTCTTATTTAATGTTGTATGGTCTTGGGCAAAAATACTAAACCTTCCTGAACTTATCTCTTCTGTGTGCTAAGTAAGGATAATAATAGCCTCACTCTCAAAGGCCTTTTGAGTATAAAACAGTGAAACTAGAACAGGGCCTGGCACCAACCAACTGCTATCAAGATAATGAATTTCTAACCCATATACACTGTGAAAAAAAATTCACATATCAGTATGCAGCAATAGATAATTAATGCAATAACTGATCAGTGAAGCAGACAAAAAGTTAGTAAAGATAGAGAAGATCTGAAAAACACACTTGAGTAACTTGACTTATAGATCATGTACAAAACCCTCTACTTAACAACGAGCATATACATTCTGCTCATTTGTAATTTTCTTAAAAACTGATTATGTGCTAGGCCATAAAACAAGTCTCTATACATTTAAACGAATCATTAGAGAATACATTCTCTCACCTTAATGCAATCAAATTAGAGTTAATAACAAAAATATGTATTTCAAATCCTAATAGAAAAATTTTTAAATACTTCCAAATAATTAAAGGATCAAAGAAGAGATAAAAAATGGAAAGTACCTAGAACTGATAAATAATAAAAATACTAAATATCAATTTTTTTGATATCAAAAGTTATATGATGTCATTAATTTGCTATTTAGAAGAAATAAATAATAGTAAAAAGGAAAAATATGGGCATCAACTTCATCAGGGATTAGAAACATAGTAAGAGGATACTATTCCATCTTTATGCTAATAAATTTGAAAACATAGACAAAATGGGAAAATACCTAGAAAAATATAACCAAAATTTCTCAAGAGGAAATTACAAAGCCCAAATTATTCAATCATCATTAGAAAAATTGAGTTGATAGTTAAAAATCTTCCCAGGGGAAAATAAAAAGCACTAGAGCCAAATAATGTTACTACCAAATTCTTTCAAACTATCAAAAAACATATCATTCAAACCTTATACAAACTTTTCAAGTTAAAAAAAAAGGAATTCCTGTCATCTCATTATATAAAGTTGATATAAATACACTTAATACCAAATATAACATGGGAAATAAAATTAAAGGTCAATGTCACTCATGGACATAGATACAAAAATCATAAACAAAACATAGCAAATAGGATATTGGCTTTATCTCAGGAGTAAAATATTGCTTTAAAAATTGAAAAGCTATAATTCTCATTTACCACATTAGCAAAGGAGGTAAAAACATATAAGCACTTCAATTAATATGGAAAATGCATTTGATAAAACCCAATACCCATTCATGATTTAAAAAACAAAAACAATCTCAGCAAACTAAGAATCCTTAACCTGATCAATGATGTCTACCAAAAAAACCAACCAAACAAAACAAAACATTATGCAAACATCAACTCTTAATTGTAAAATATTGACAATTTCTTCAAAATCAAGAACATGATAAGGCTGCTATCATAATTCAAGGAATAAAGGGTTTTGTCCTCATCCCTGTGCAGAACCAGTCACTGTGCAGAGCCTTATATCACTTTAATATTCACAATAGCCCTCTAAGTTAGGTTCCCTTATTCCTGTGTTAAGATGAGTAAATTCAAGCTAACTGTAGTTAGCAACTTTTTTAAGGTCCCAGAGTTCCTAACATGGTGCTGCCTCCCTGGGAAGCCATTTATGTTGCCTTGAATATGGTGTAATTTGTGGGAAACATCTCTGGTGATTCAGGAAAAGTAAGTTGAATATGTGACCCTTTTCTGCCCAGAACTATCACACTAGCACTAATTTTAGGTGATAGTATTTTAC
>NW_017732166.1:637924-638712 GCF_001890085.2 Hipposideros armiger
GAAAGCAGAAGCAGAATTGTAACTCATCTCTAGGGCAAAAGAATAAATAAAAACACCCTACTTTGGTCATGAGAGATAAAGGCAAATGTCAGAGCAAATTTAAAGCAAAGATATTACAGTAAAACCTTGGTTTGCGAGCATAATTTGTTCCAGAAACATGCTTGTAATCCAAAGCACTTGTATATCAAAGTGAATTTCCCCATAAAAAATAATGGGAACTCAGATGATTCATTCCACAACCAAAAAAATTTATATAAAAATGATTACAATACTGTAATATAATACAAAATAATAAAGAAAATACAAAATATAAAGAAAAATAAACAAATTAACCTGCACTTAGCCTTTGAAAACCTTCATGGCTGGTGTGAGGGAAACAAGAGAGAGGAGGGTTATCGTGTAGGATGACTTTCACTATCACTAACGGAATCACTGCTATCTATTGGCTCAATGGAATCTTTTCCTTTTCATGCAACTTTAACAAGAAACCTATCCAATGACACTTGCATTTGCCTCCTTTTGAGGATTTCACGAAAATGTGACATTGCATTGTCATTAAACAGATTCATTGCTCACACTGCTACAGCCTTATTCAGGTACTGCTTTTCTATAAAATTTTGCACAGTTTCCCACATTTTACATATCTCCCTAATCTCATTTGAAGTGAGGGATTTCTCTGCCTTTTTCTCCTCCTTTTCTGCAGATGAGATCTCCTCCATAACCTCTGAGCATGGGAGATGATCACCCACAACCCCGCAGCAAGAGAGAGAGAGAAGAACCATTGGGTC
>NW_017732166.1:641953-645581 GCF_001890085.2 Hipposideros armiger
GCTAGACTCACTAAGGAAAAAAGAGAAAAGACACAAATAACAAAATTAGAATTGAAAGAAGTTATAATGGATACCACAGAAATACAAAGGATCATAATACAATACTATGAAAGACTATATGCCACCAATTTCAATAACCTAGAATAAATGACAAGTTCTTAGGAATATAAAACCTTCCTACACTGAATCATGAAGAACTGGAAAATCTAAATAGACCAATCAACAGTAAGGAAATAGAAACAATCATCCCAAACCTACCCAAAAGTAAAACTCTAGGACCACATGGCTTCACTAGTGAATTCTACCAAACATTCAAAAATGATTTAATACCTGTCTTTCTTAAACTCTTCCAAAAAATTGAAAAAGAGGCAATACTTCCTAACTTATTTTATGAGGCGAACATTACCCTGGTATCAAAACCTAGTAAGGATAACACACACCAAAAAAACTATAGACCAATATCTCTCATGAATACAGATGTAAAAATCCTGAACAAAATACTAGCAAATCGAATACAGCAATACATTAAAAAGATCATACGTTGTGATCCAGTGGGGTTCGTTCCAGGGGCACAAGCGTAGTTCAACATATACAAATCAATCAATATGATATACCACATAAACAAAATAAAGGATAAAAATCATGATCATACCAGTAGATGCAAAAAAGCATCTGACAAGACACAACACCCATTTATAATTAAAACAATTAATAAAACGGGTATAGACGGAAAGTACCTCAGCATGATAAAGGCCACTATATATGACACTCAGCTAATATCATATTTACTGGTGAAAACCGAAAGCTTTTCCTTTATGATCAGGATCAAGACAAGGATACCCCCTCTCCCCACTGTTAAGCAATATATTATTGGAAGTTCTAGCCAGAACAGTCAGGCAAGAGAAAGAAATAAAAGGCATTCAAATTGGTAATGAAGAATTCAAATTGTCAGTTTTTGCAGATGACATGATTCTCTATATAGAAAACACTAATGACTCCACGAAAAAATTATTAGAAACAATAAATAAAGTTGCAGGATATAAAAATCAATGTACAAAAATCCATTGCATTCGTATATGCTAACAATGAAATTTCAGAAAAAGAAATGAAAACCAAATTAATTTTGCCATTGCAACAAAAAAAATAAAATACCTAGGAATAAACTTAACAAAGGATGTGAAGGACCTATTAAAAGAAATTGAAAAAGACACAAAGAAATGGAAATGTATTCTGTGTTCATGGATTGGAAGAATTAAAAATGGTCATATTACCCAAAGGAATACACAGATTTAATGCAGTCTGCATCAAAATCCCAGTGGAATTTTTTAAAGGAATAGAACAAAAAAGTCATCAGATTTGTATGGAATTACAAAAGACCCCAAATAGCCAAAGCAATCCTGAGAAAAAAGAACAAGGCCAGAGGTATCACACTCCCTGACTTCAAATAACACTACAAAGTAACTAATCAAAACATGGTATTGACAGACACACAGACCAATGGAACAGAATTGAAAACCAGAAATAAGCCCACATATAGGCAGATAATTTTCAACAAAGGAGCCAAAAACATACGATGGAGAAAAGAAAGCCTCTTCAATAAATGGTGCTGGGAAAATTAGAACACTACCGGCCAAAGGATGAAACTAGACTGCTATCTGTGACCATATACCAAAATTAACTCAAAGTGGATCAAAGGCCTAAATGTAAGACCTGGAAAAATTAATTGCATAGAAGAAAACATAGGCACTAAACTCGTATGGACCTTAGGTTCTGAGAGGAGTTTATGAATTTGAACCTTAAAGACAAGGGAAGTAAAAACAAAAATAGATCAATGGGACTATATCAAACTAAAAAGTTTCTGCACAGCAAAAGAAACCATCAACAAAACAAAGAGCCAACCAACCAAATGGGAGAAGATATTTAATGTAATGCCTCCAGTAACAGGCTAATCTCCAAAATTCATGAATTCACTCGCGTACAACTCAACAACAAAAAAAAACCAATCCAATTAAAAAATGGGCAGAGGACCTGAATAAACATTTCTCCTAAAAACGCATATAAACGATCAACAGATATATGAAAAATGCTCCACTTCACTAGCTATTAGAGAAATGCAAATGAAAACCACAATGAGATACCACCTCACACCTATTAAAATGGCTATTATTAATAAGGCAGGCCGGCCAAGTGGCACGTTGGTTAAGAGCTGGCTTGGGACGCCAGAGGNAAGCAGGTCCACAGAGATTTTGTATTCACCTTGACTTTTGTATATATTCCCAAATAATGCATACAAAACAATGTGGATGCAGGTGTCTTTAGTTACACTGTCGTGGCTGCCTCAGTGCCCTGAATTGATTAGAAACATTTACCTTTCATGGTCATTTTGACTTTTGAAAAGAACCAGAAGCCACACAGTGCCAGATCTGGTGAATACGATGGATGAGGACACACCCTAATGTTTTTATTTGACAGAAATTGCCATACCGAAAGCAATGTATGACACAGACATTGTCATGATGGAGGATGAAGTAAGACACTCATGAAAGAGGACTTCCAGAACTGCTTCAGAAAGTGGCAAGAGTGATGGGATAAGTGTGTTTGAAGCCAGGGGGAGTATTTTGAGGGGGATTAATGTCAATGTGTCTTTTACTTTAATAAATTATTTTTATTTAAACATTCACTGTATCTTTTGATCACACCTCATATGCTCCCAATCAGGGAGCACCAAAATATATTAAACAACTAACAGAACTAAAGGGAAAAACTGACAGAAATACAATTATAGTAGGGGACCCAAATACCCAATTGACAGCTGTGGGTAGATCATCTAAACAGAAAATCAATAAGGAAACATCAACCTTAAATAACACATTAGACCAAATGGACATAATTGACAGTTACAGAGCTTTTCATCCCAGAACACCAGATTATCCATTTTTTTCTAGTGCACATGGAACATTCTCAAGGATAGACCATGTACTGAAACCCAAAACTAGCCTCAACAAATTTAAGAAGATTGAAATCATAGCAAACATATTCTCTGATCACAAGACTTTGAAATTGGATATCAACTACAAAAACAAAGCAGGAAAAACCACAAATATGTGAAGATTAAACAACATGCTTTTAAAGAAAAACGATCAAAGAAGAAATAAGAGGAGAGATCAAAAATACATAGAAACGGGGACGATGAGTTGGCCCAGGCCAGGACCTTGCCCCAGGCTGGGGCGTATAGGCATGATGACCCTGCCCCACCACCAAGGGGTCCTAAACCCTTCCCCACCTCAAACTAATGGGCACTCTGACCCTGCCCCCTGCCAGGGGGGCCGGGACCCACCCCCAGCTTGGGTCAGTGGGCCTGGCGACCCCACCTCCCGCCTGAGGTTACCAGGCCTCTGTCCCCAGATGGGGTTGCCAGATGGGGAGAAACGGCCTTCCACGGACCGGGGATTCCACCTTTGGCTGGAGACTGCTTGCACAACAACCCTGCCTCCCCCAAGGGGGCCCAGGTCCCTAATCCGGTGACCACACCCCCACAAGGGGTTCCTGGAGCCCCACTCCAGGCCCAGGCCGGCTTGCCCAGTGACTTTGCCCTTTGCGGAAGGAGCCTGGGGCCTCGCTTCCCTCT
>NW_017732166.1:650058-653786 GCF_001890085.2 Hipposideros armiger
CTGGGTATTTTGTACCCATGTTTCCCTGTAGAGGTGGATAATTAACAATGAAAAAGGGAAGTTTTGGATGGAGAGGGAAGGTCTTTTGGGTGGTAGCATTCTGTGGGTTGTGTTGGATGTGCAGGAATGCAGAGACCCAATGCCTGCCTCTAACTACCTGCCTTGTGTTCCCGTTGAGAGACATGATCCCCATAAAATCTGCATGGGAAGTTGAGGGACAGTAGGTCTTTTCTTGTGTATCTGCTTCCTGCTGGGCAGGGGCGTAGAGCTGTCCCTGCCTATTTGGGGGATTCATGGAACTCTCACCCTGTCTGATCTCAGATGAGAGGAAGGGGTCTCGAGATCCAACTGGAAGACTGTGTTAGCTTCTTTGGTTGCGACTGGCAATCTTGCTGGGGTACCCTCTGTATACCCAAGGCCCCTAAATGAGGAAAAATAGATTTTAATTAATAAGTTTCTTAAAGACCAGAGCTCAAAGCTATTGATGTAGAGTGGTTACAGGTTTGGAAAGAACATTAGGCTTCAATGTTTACAATCAATAAGTATACTGGGTTGAGGAAATGTTAAAATCTATTTAGTCTCTGAGATGGGATTATCCAAGAGTTAGATCTGAAATGGCTTGGGGAATGTTGGGAAATCACAGGCTTTTAAGTAGTTATCTAAAGCAGGGGTGAGAGATATTCTGTGATTCAGTCTAGGGGCAATCTTTAATCTAGGATTCAGAAACAGATTAGAAGAGTAATCAAAGCCAGGAGCTAAGAAACTAGGCAAGTGAAGACTGAAATTTTCTATAGGGAAAAAAACTTTAAAAGTTGTCCAGTGTGGGGTAGAGGGCTACTCGTTTGGCCCATGTCATCTTGAATGGCCTTTTAAGAATAGTATATTGGAAAGATTTTATTGCACAGCTTTTAGTCAATGCTCACTAACTGTATACAGACGGCTCTGCTTGAATGCTGAGAATGACAAGAAGCAATTGACAGTATCTTTGACCTTGAATTGCATCCCTAGAACAGAAAACTAGGCAGACACAAGTATTAGAGCATTTGATGCTTTAAGTGACTAGATCTTAACTGGCTGATCTCAGAAGTTTTCATGAAAGAAATGAGTGAAAACAAATGCTTTGATCAAAACAAAATCTTGATCTGGCAGAAGGAAAAGTTCTCAAATTGGTGAAATGTTATCTGTGAAGACATAAAAGTAGGATTAGGAAAAATGTATGCAAAAGAGGAAGAAAGAGTGTTTATTGTAAAGGTAATTCACTTATTTATTCTGTAAATATTTAGTACCTCTCTGTGCTATGCCCCTGGCTAGTTGCTGAAGAATTGAACTATGTACTGGATTTTGGGGATGTATCTTAGACCAGAATATATTGAAGTATAAAGTCAGCTGGATAAAACCTTAAATCCTATTATTAGGGATTCTACATTTCTCCAAGAGAACATTAAGGCCACTATGAGTTTTTGAGAGAATAAAAGAAGAGGTAATAAAAATGAAAGTGAAGTTAAGTTTATCTTACTGTTGTACCTGTAATAGATTTGACATAAAGGGAGAGATTGGGGCAGAGCTACAAGTTTGGAAATTTTTGCAGCAATTGAAGGAAGAACAAAGAACCATTTACCATTTGATTTTGAATTTCTGATACCTACAGGAAGCTCTAGTAAGAGATGTGGCAGATATCAAGAGTATAAAATAGACCATTTCCTCCAAGAGCTCATGGACCAGCAGGAGAGCCCAGGAGGAGATGCAAAAAGGCACCAATGAGGGCCAACTAAGTGGCTCCGTTGGTTAAGAGCTTGCTTAAGAATGCAAGCTCTGAGCAACAGCAGTTCAAGTCCTGGCCCAAGCTGAGCAGCCGCTGAGCTGCCAACAGGTGGCAGGATGGCTCAGCTAAAAAAAAAAAAGGCACCAATGAGCAAGTGCTGTGTGCAGATAGAAGCCAACTTTGAGAGAGTGGGTGAAGATTTAGGAACCCAGGAGAGAACAGGAAAGGCCTGGGGCTAAGGACTGTAATGAGGAAGGAAGGGAGGACAGGCTCCATTGTTTAAAATCTATTTGCCCTTGGGAGAAGGTATGAAGATAAGGAGAGCACTGCTGTCTGTTTAGCTTTAATGATAGAATAAGTTGTTGGGCACTTGGGAGGGTGTTGCATTTCAGAGAATGATCCAATAAATAGTTATTGTTTAAATATCAGCTTTTGTTTCCAAGGTAACAGATAAAATACAGATAAATTTTATACTAGAAGCCAAGCTTGGTCACATCCTCAAAAACTTACCCAATGATCAGGAAGAGAAAGTCCCTTAAAGTCCTCAGCCCAATCTCTAGCCACTGTATTTGTGGCCTTTGGACCCAAGTATGCACCATTCCCTGGGCCTAGAACAATATTATTTTCTCTTGGACCTNGTCAAGCTGTTGTTCACCATCTTAGCTGTAGACGGCATAGCGTCACTGGCCCTCATGTGCGATCTGAACCAGGGCCCTGCTGCTCAGAGCTGGCACTCCCAAGCCACCTCTTAACCAACGCACCACTCAGCCGGCCCCATGGAATCTTTTAGATCTTGGGTACCAGATTTCATCTGGTCCATGGTTACAGTGATGGAAAATTATTACTCCCTGCTATGGCTTTGAAGTGGACAGATGACCTCAGAGCTGTTGAGTCAGACAAACATGCTGTTGGACCACTATGCAGAGAGCATCATTCTGGCCACCTGCCTCATTTAGAAAGGCTTGCAGAAAAACAGCCATTATATCTTTTCTGTTTCTCTGATGTATTTTTGGAGTTGAGTGTCCATACTAACTGGATAAAGTAAGAATAGTCAGAAAAGTAGACTGAACTTAAAGGAAAAAACTACCATTTTCAAAACAACACTGAAGCATGCTCACTAAGCAGCATGTGGAGCTGCGCCTTGCTTTCCTCCTCTCTAGAGCATTCCCTGCTGTTTGTTCCGTGACTTCCCCTCTAAGGTGTGTCTCCTGACCTTTGTCCTCCTGTTACTGGAAAGCAGGCTCTTCTTGGAGCAATGTCCAGGTTCTTAGCATCTTGAGCAAAGAATTGAATGAGACACAGAAGTAAAGTGGTAAAAGAGCAGTTTATTAGAAGAGATAACACACTTCAAAGAAGTAGAAGTGGGCCCGAGCAGTAGAGAATGGCTCAAGGGCCATTATTAGAAGAGAAAGTACACTCCAAAGAGTTTGGAGCAGGCCGATCAAAAGGAGCTCAAAAAAGCGCTGACTAGCCAGGACTTGGGGTTTTTATCTTTTTTCTCTAGAATGGGCTGTTCCTCTCTGGGCATGGGACCACTTAATTGACACCTGTGATTGACAGGCTGTTGCCTCATCTTTTTAGACTGTGCGTGTTCCTTCCCAGAATTCAGTTTGTTATAATGAACTTCTGGGCATATGTATGATATTATAATGATGATATAGTGAGGCCCAGGTGAAATGAAGGTCGTCGTGGACTTTATTGCGCAGGTGCAAGTGACTGATCTAATCTGATTGGGTATTTTGTACCCATTTGTTTCCCCGCAGGTGTAGATAATTACAATGAAAAAGGGAAGTTTTGGATGGAGAGGGGAGGTCTTTTGGGTGGTAGCATTCTGTGGGTTGTGTTGGATGTGCAGGAATGCAGAGACCCAATGCCTGCCTCTAACTACCTGCCTTGTTTTCCCGTTGAGAGACATGATCCCCATAAAATCTCCATGGGAAGCTGAGGGACAGGACGTCTTTTCTTT
>NW_017732166.1:660856-666038 GCF_001890085.2 Hipposideros armiger
TCTGGAGAATGACAGTTTTGCAGCTTCTTTTATGCATTTGAAATTAAAGAGGGAATGTTATGTCCTAGGTGAGTAGCCCCCCCACTGAAAAACTTTTAAAGTTTTCTTTCCTATAGAAATTTTAAGTCTCCTCTTCCCTGGTTTCTTAGCCCCTGGCTTTGATTACTCTTCTAATCAGTTTCTGAATCCTAGACTAAAGATTTGCTCCTAGTCTGAATCATAGAAGTCTCCAATCCCCCTTCTTCTTGTCATAAACAATAGACTGTTGTTAATCTAAATCAGAAATCACCTACCCTTGCTTCAGATAATTACTGTGACTTCCCAGCATCCCCCAAGCCATTCCGGACCTAACTCTTGGACAATTCCATCCCAGAGACTAAATAGGTTTTAACATTTCCCCAGGCCAGTATACTTGTTGATTGTAATAATTGAAGCCTAATGATTCTTTCCAAACCCATTCTGGGCCCAGCTCCTGGACAATTGATGCCACCTGTGTGACCAGTTGAATGGCCACAGGTTCCATAAGAGCTAACACATTTATTAATTAAAATCTATTTTTCCTTATTCAGGAACCTTGGGGATACAGATGATACCCCAGCAAGATGGCCAGTCACAACCAAAGAGGCCAACTGGATCTTCCAGGTGGTTCTCCAGACCCCTTCCTCTCATATGAGACCAGATAGGGTGAGAGTTCTGTGAATCTCCCAACAGGAAGGTTCACCTCAATGCCCCTGCCCAGCAGGAAGCAGGTACAGAAGAAAACACCTTTTGTCCCTCTATTTCCATAGAGATTTTATGGGGATCACATCTCTCAACAGGAAAACAAGGCAGGCAGTTAGAGGCAGACATTGGGTCTCTGCATTCCTGCACATCCAACACAACCCACAGAATGCTACCACCCAAAAGACTCCTCTCCACCCAAAACTTCCCCTTTACATTGTAATTATCTACCCCTACTGTTGTCGGAGAGTGGGCCCATCTCGGCCCGAAGTCCAGGTCCTTGGCAACTCAAAGAAAAAATTGAACAAGATACCAGAGTGAAGTAGTGAAAAAGTAGTTTATTAGAAGAGATAGTACATTTCAAAGAAGTGGAAGTGGGCCCCGAGCAGTAGAGAATGTCTCAAGGGCCATTATTAGAAGAGAAATTACATTGCAAAGAGTTTGGAGTGGGCCACGTGCAAAGGCAGGGCTCAAAAAGCTCAAAGAGAGGAACGGGGTCAAACAAGGGAAGGGCTTCTCCAGACTTGGAGTTTTTAATCCCCTTTCTCTAGAATGGGCTGTTTCCCTTTGGGCGTGGGACCACTTGATTGGCACCTGTGATTGACAAGCTGTACTGAGCAGGTTCAAGTGACTGGTCTGATCTAGTTGGGTATTTTGTGCCCATTTGTTTTCCCGCAGGGGTAGATATTTACGATACAAAGGGGGAGTTTTGGGTGAAGAGGGGAGATTCCCTAGGCAGTTGAATTCGGTGGGACGTGCAGGAATGCAGAGACCCAATGCCTGCCTCATTTTCCCCTTGAGAGACGTGATCCCCATAAAATCTCTATGGGAAGTTGAGGGACAGGAAGTCTCTTCTGTATCTGCTTCCTGCTGGGCAGGGGCGTAGAGCTGTCCCTGCCTATTTGGGATTCACGGAAATCTCACCCTAGCTGATCTCAGATGAGAGGAAGGGGTCTCGAGATCCACCTGGAAGACCATGTTGGCTTCTTTGGTTGCGAC
Source organism: Hipposideros armiger (assembly GCF_001890085.2). Taxonomy (NCBI): domain Eukaryota; kingdom Metazoa; phylum Chordata; class Mammalia; order Chiroptera; family Hipposideridae; genus Hipposideros; species Hipposideros armiger. Next base: position 662,576 of record NW_017732166.1, read on the forward strand.
TGGCAATCTTGCTGGGGTATCCTCTGTGTCCCCAAGGCCCCTGAATGAGGAAAAATAGATTTTAATTAATAAATCTGTTAGCTCTCATGAAGCCTGTGGCCATTCAGCCCTTCACTCAGGTGCTGTCAATTGTCTGGGCCCAGAATGGGCTTGGAAAGAATCATTAGGCTTACTGGCCTGGGGGATATTAGGAAGTCACAGTCTTTCAAGTAGTTATCTGAAGCAGGGGTAGGAGACTTCTATTAACAATCTATGGTTTAGGATTAAGAAACTGATTTACAAAGCAATCAAGAAGGAGGGGGATAGGAGAATTCTGATTCAGGCTAGGAGCAATCTTTAATCTAGGATTCACAAACTGGTTAGAAGAGTACTCAAAGCCAGGAGCTAAGAAACTAAGAAACTAGGGAGTAGACTTAACATTTCTATACTTAACATTTCTAGAGGAAAGAAAACTTAAAAGTCTTTCAGTGGGGTGGGGAAGGGAGGGGCTACTCGGTTGCCCCACAACACTACGGGAAACAAATGGGTACAAAATACCTGACTAGATTAGACCAGTCACCCACACATGTGCAGTCTAAAAAGATGAGGTAGTAACCTCTTGTCAATCACAGGTGTCAATCAGGTGGTCCCACACCCAGAGATGAATAGCCCATTCTAGAGAAAAAGCCTTGCCAGTCAGCGCCTTTTGGGCTTCATTTTCTCAGCCCACTCCAAGCCCTTTGGAGTACTTTTTCTCCTAGTAATGCCACCTTGGGCCTAAGGCCGTTTTTCTTTGTCATTGGTCCACTCCTAATTCTTTGATCTCTTCTAATTAACTGCTTTTCCACTACTTTACCTCACTGTCTCATTCAGTTCTTTGCTCGAGAGGCCAAGAACATGGATATCGTGCTGAGAAGAGCCCACTCTCCAGTAATAGTAAGATAAAGGACGTTATTACATGGAGGTGGGAGTAGGCAAAGTGGGGATTGGATTACAGCATAGTTAACAAGATTATGTTCTCGCTTGAGGGTGGTTATGGCTTATTTCAAAGGTGTGCTAACCTAAATGCACAGAAGCAATGGACAGAGCTGCTTAAGGCAGAGATAAGCCTTTCACTAAAGAAGTTATATGCCTGGGGTGTGAGTACCCACCATACCCTGCCCAGTTAGGAATTTATGATCAGATCACCCTGTGAGATTTCTGTCCATAGAACCCCTTTTTTTCATCCACAACATAATTGAAGTATCTCATGTAAGTTCTTCTAATAACATATGGGTTCCAATCATCTAGATTGTGATCTTTTTAATGTAGACTATTTTGGAAGTTAAAATAAGCTCTAAAAAATTTTTGGAATAGTTACATTTTAGGAAGATAAAATCTATTTTCCTAATTATTGTTTCCTTAATCACTTTATTTCTGTCTTTGTTACTGTGAACTGTCAACTAATTTTATTAGTGATTCTAATTAAAGATTAATAGAGATCATGACCTTTATTTTTATTTTAGAGAAAAAGTATTTTCTGAAATTTGAGGTCTTAGTCATAAGTCATACAAATTATTATTAGGATTTATATCTAAGACTTAAACTAGTCATTCATTTCCTATTTATTTGGTTGCTTTGTTTCAAATCTGCTTACTGGTAAATGACATTAACTGGGGCACCAAGGGAAACAGGAAAATACAAAAGAAGTCACATGGGTGGAGCTACCATTTGTCATACCCATACATCATGCTGGGCATACATGTTATGTGTAATCCTCAACATAACTTCTCAAAGCAAATATTTCATCCATTTAAAGTAGAGAGGAAATAAAGCTCATGAACAGTAAATATTTTACTCTAAACCCACTTTTAAATGGCTCTAAAGCAAATCCTGCTTCTATTACAACATCCTGAAGCATACATAGTCTAGCTTGATTGTATTTGGGCGGGGGGGGTGGAAGGTACAGGATGGGGTGCCCAGTGCTTAATTAAGAAATTAACCATTATCCCTTCCCTTCTGTTACTCTCTTTGACTGGGGTGGAATGGAGGTTGAGGGAAGGCATGAGAACCTTCCTTTTGCAGGCTGGTGCTCCGATGAGACATATGACGTGTGACAATTAAATTTGTGAATTCATCCTAGGAAAAATGCGACATACCTCATTGCTGACTATCACTCCAGTCACCTTCAAAGTACTCCTCTTGGGAAGCTGTGCTCTGATGCCAGTGCCTAGTCCACCATTCAAAGCAATTTTGGAACTTTTTATCTGGAATGGCCATTAGGAGATGTTGTCATATTACCCTTGATGTCCTGAATGCCATCAAAATGTCTTCCTTTCAATATTGCCTTTATCTTTGGGTAAACAAAGAAGTCACTGGGGCCAGATCAGATGAGTAGGGAGGGTATTCCAATGCAATTATTTGTTTACTGGCTAAAAACTCTCTCACAGACAGTGCCATGTGAGCTGGTGCATTGTCATGATGCAAGAACCATGAATTGTTGCTGAACTTCAAGTTGTCTAACTTTTTCACACAGCCTTTTCAGCACTTGCAAATAGTAAACTTAGTTAACTGTTTGTCCAGTTGGTACAAATTCATAATGAATAATTCCTCTGATATCAAAAAAGGTTAGCAACATCGTTTAGACTCTTAATTTGGACTGATGGAACATTTTAGTCATGGAGAATCAGCTGACTTCCATTGTGCACTTTGTTTCAGGGTTCTATTGGTACACCCTTGCTTCATCACCAGTGATAATATGGCCCAAAACATCATCTTGCCCCCACAAAAGGTCTTGGCAAACTTCGGAGTCTCCTTTGCTTTTGTTTATTGGTGAGCTCCTTTGGGACCATTTTTGTGCACACTTTTCTCATGCCCAGGGTTTCAGTTAAGATTTTCCTAACTGTTTCTCTATCAATGTTTACTTGGTCTGCTATGCTTCTCACAGTCAGTCGACAATTTTGATGCACAATTCGATGCATTTTTGCAATGTTTTCGTTGGCTCTGCTGGTTACTAGCTGCCCTGACATCTCTTCATCAGTGACGCATTCTCTTCCATCAGAAAAACATTTAATCCATTTGTACACTGCGGTTTTCTTCATGGCATTATCCCCATAAACTTGGACTAACATGTCCCTGATTTCACTTCCACTCTTGCCAAGTTTAACAAGAAATTTATTGTTTGTTAGTTGCTCTAATTCAAGCTCAGACATTCTCATGATGGCACACAAAAACACGCAACAATAATGAACGCCACTCAGCAAGACACCGCCACACATCAACATGAACACAGCTGTCAGACACTGATATACTAAGGCTATGAAACCTTACCAAGCTGTTTGTACAGTGCTGCCAACGTAAGCACACTGTGGCGAGTTCGCGAACTTAATTGTCAGACCGCATACGCTCAGAAATGCCAGTTTCAGAACTGGGTGCTAACCTTGATTTCTGCCCAAGTAGCAGGTGGAAAAGGTCCTGTGCTTCTGTCTTTTCATCACCATTGTTT
>NW_017732166.1:670543-672795 GCF_001890085.2 Hipposideros armiger
TAATAAATCCATTCATTGAATAGGGGTGGACTGCCAGCCACTGTGTTAACTACTAGGGTATAGAACAACCCAGGCATAACCCTGTCCCAAAAGATTCTCAGCTCAGTAATGCTAGTTCCTTTCTGACACATATGCAGGTTGTAGAAAGGGAAGAAAAGCTGAAACCTCATTTGTGGGGTAAATGTAAGAACCTCAGTTTGAGCTCAGCCACTTCTCAGAACTAACTCTTCAACAGTTTTGGGATCCTTCAACAGTTGAAGGGAACCCTGTGGTTCCTGTGAGGGCATGGGCTAGAGGAGCTTGTTGTTTGCTTCCTTGCTGCTCAGTAGATCAGCTAAGAGTGGACAAGGGCAAGCGATGTTCTTGGCAAATGCAACACGTGATGTAAGCTCTGCAAAAAGCCTCTGCTGGATCTTATCTTAGAGAGGAACACCCATGTCTAAGAGGTATAGAGAACATCCCATTGTTCAGGCCTTGTTTTCCTTTCCTCTGTTCACCTCTTAGTCATTTGACAGCGAATTCATGCTTGTCCTAAGGAATAAGAGCGTGGTCAACATTGCTCACTCGACAGTAGTTCCTGTAAGCCATCCCAGCATCTGGCTCAACAGTAAGGGACAGGCTCCCAGTGAGAACAAGGTCTGGGCACCTGATATGTCTCTTACTTCCCAAGTCTGAGGCAAACTGAAGGCTGACAGTGCACTCCTCTGCCCATCATCTGCATGACACTCAGTGTATTAAGACACACCTGGCACCTGGTACATTCCTGTAATTCTGAAGTGCATTCCAAGTTATGGGGATGTGANTTAGCATAATATTTTCAAGGTTCATCCATGTTTCAGTACTTCATTCCTTTCTATGGCTGCCTGATAATTCATTATACCAGATTAGTTTATCCATTCATCAGTTGATGGACATTTGGGCTGTTTCCACTTTCTGTAGTACTGCTATGACTATACAAGTTCTGACAATTAAGTTCATGAACCTGCCACCAAGGCTTATGAAAAATTCTCAGATGGAAGCATTGAGGGTTAACTTGCCATATGTGAAAAGTGCCAGTGTTGTGTGCGACCTCGCTGTGTACTATGCAGTAGAAAGTGAGACTGGGAGACAAGTTAGGTGGCCCTGTTAGCTCAGCGTGCCCAGATCCATGCACCTTCACTCCTTTATCCAAGGGTTAAGTACCTCTTTTGTGCCAGACCCTCACCTGTGTGCTAATGATTCCACAGAGAACAGACACACACAGCCTGCTCTCAAGAGACTGGCATTCTTGTGAGAAAACAAGCAACAGTAACAAAGCAAGCTAATTTCAGATGGCAATAGGCCCTGGAAAGAGAGGATGAGGTGGGGTTTCTAGGTAGGCATGAATCACTTCAGAATGACAGTAAAGACCCTTCCTTCCACCCCCAGACTTAGCCTGTGGTCCTGCAGGGATGTGGTCTCATACATGCATGATTCATAGTTCCAAGTGGATTCTGACACAAAGGTAGGCTGTTGGGCCTAGCTTGGACACCCAGGTCAGTGCTGTGAGCCCTTTCCAGTCTTACCTCAGCAGCAGGGAATCCTCATGAGTAAACAGACTATTAAATGATGAAAGCACACATCTAACCCCAAAGATACTTGACAATACCACAGAAGAGAAAAGCCTGGGAAAGGGAGGCTGTGAATCTTTTTTGATACATTCATTTTGGGTCTAGGAGATGTATAGGGATGGTTTAACATTTCCTTCTTCTCTTTGAACATTTTACCTGTACCAAATAAAAGTGGTCATGTTTAGAAAAATGAACTGCGCAACCTGACTTACACTCTTGCCTTTCTCTAAAGAGAGGGGTTATACTGTTTCAGTTTCCTGCCCCCATCACCTTTAACATAACAACCAATCTTATTGCTGCTGGCTGTTCTGTCTTGTTTAGTTATTTGTTTAGGTCTGTCTTGTTTAGTTTCTTTCTATGATTACTTTGACTCTCTAGTTTCACTTTTTTTTTTTATCTCCAGACCCCCATTCAACTGTAGCCTACCCTAGGCCTGGATGAAAAGCACCTTGGGGATGAGAGAGGTGTCCCAAATCTTGTCTGCACATACCCTTCCCACCCCCTACCCCTACCCCCACCCTAGCCTTTTCAGCACCACCTTCCCAGGACAGACCAACGAGCTCTGTCAGTGAGGATGTACCCAGATGCTCTCCAGCATAGTTCTCCCAGGTGTCTCCTACTACCATTCTGACTTTCAGGCTCTCCAAAGATGGTTGCTCCATG
>NW_017732166.1:676320-679299 GCF_001890085.2 Hipposideros armiger
AGCTTTGCAGTTGAGACCAGAAGTGGAAGGTAAAGAAAGCAGCTGTCAAATGCTCATACCATAGCCAGATCTCAGCTTTCCACCCCACTGGAGGGGAGCCCTAGGACGGAAAGAGACAAACTGCAAGCCATTAGCCTTACTTGGTGAAGGAGGGCTGCCTTAGAGCTGAGAACACTGGTCCCCTCTTGTTCCGAGTTTTCTGCCAAAAAATAGGCTCCCATCAGCTCAGGTACAGCCTGGCTGAAAACATAGCTTTCAGTGGGTGTGTGTACCCAGGGATTTGCAGTACTTAGGAAACAGTCAAGGACTCGGAACCCAACTTAACAGATTCCTCTATTCACTAAAATTCTTTATACCTCCTGTATTCTGCTTTTGTGGGAAAGAGAATCACCAAAAACCAACTTCCTCAGGGGGGAATTCAAATAAGATAAGTCCTAGGTCTACTATATGTTTAAGCCTACACATTCTATAGTGACAGTTGACTTTCAGAGTAACACCAGGAGTCATTGAAAGAACCTGAGTTATCAAAAAAGATTCAGTTGTCTTTTCATTATACTAATGACTAAGTCATGAAAGTGAAAGATTTTCTTTGTATTTAACTTTTATTTTTATTATTCAAAATTTTTATTTATTTTTTTAGACTTTTTTATTATTATTAGTTTCATGTGTACAGAACAATGCAATAGTTATCCTTTTCACCCCTCACAAAGTAACAACACCCCTCCCCCCATCCACTGCCCTCTCATCCCCGATGTCATATTATTCAAAATTTTTAGATTCACAGTAGTTATAGATTCACAGCAGATTGGAAAGAAATATACAGAGGATGCCAAAAAAAATGTATANTACTCTCTGTTGCTTGACATTATAACCTTGAGTAAGTCAATTAACTTGCTGTTATTTTTATCTATACAAATAGGGTTATCATAAAATTTAATACATGTAAAATGCTTAAAACAGTCCTTGGCCCTTAATAAAGTACTAAGTAATCATTAGCAGCTATTATTATTAAGCTTATACCTGGATTTTCAAGAGTTGATACCTTCCTAGAAAAGAGGATTTCTTGCTTTTCTAGGGTGATTTCGAACACACACAAACAATACGGTGACTGTTTAAATTTTTTAAAATGTATTACAGTAAAAGACACATTGCCATTAATTCCCCTCAAAATACTTCTCCTTGCCTCGACATTTATCCCATCATTCTTGCCACTTTCTGAAGTAGTTCTGGAAGTCCTCTTTCATGAGTAAGCATTTTCCCATCCTAAAATATTTTCTATATAACCATTTCAATGGCTGTATAATACTTCATTGTGCAGGACTTTTCAGTTTGATTGACACCATGTAGCCTCCAATGATGCCTCTGAAAACACCTGGCCACAACCAGGCCTGTGAAGAGGTAAGCCCAGCATCTGAAGAGCTACCTCATTTTTGCCACCTGGTCTGTGCCAGGTGCCAAGCCAAACACCACCTACACAATCCACATCACCAAGAAACCCAGGTCCAGTAAGTATGACGCAGGCTAGGGATTCAGACACATTCATCTCATTCCAGAGCCCAAGCTCTGGTTGCTTTCCCTGATGTGCTACAGTATATTCTTCTTGAGGTTAATTTATGATGGTGTTTTCAAACTACAATCTTTAGAGTCAACAGTTAGAGTCTTAGCCTCATACAGATCAAGATGTTTTCCTCACCACCTTCCAGTCACTAGTAGAATCAACACTCAGTTACCAATTAGAGCAGAAGCTCANATTGTAAGAAGGCAAGCTTTTTTTTTCAAGTATCAGAGCACACTTGTAATAATGTTTGGTTAAAACAAAATTGAATCTATCAAGAAATACGGGATGACAGATTTTGTGTGGAAATGTGGGTGTTCCTGCCTCTACACTGGTGAGTGAGTAGATCATGTGACACTTTTGAAATAATAAGTATTACCTGGGACATGAGAAAAAAATAAGAACTGTTTATGAAGTTCCAGATAGCAACATGTTGCAGGAATTCCTTATTTCCAATGCAACTGCGGGTATGTGTATTTCCTGCTGAGGCAGAACTGAAATGTGCAAAGAACTAATTTTATACAAAGTTGTGCTAGTTAATATTTTTATATTCCAAATCTTGAGGATAGAGTTGAGATTAGGAAAGACGTTTTTTAAAATATAATAGAAGATAACCTATTAAATGTGAAGCATTCCAGAGTTTTTCTTATTTATCTTACATATAAATTTATCTTACATTCCAAATTTATCTTACATACTTATATAAATTTAAACAGTAGTTCAAAGGAATAGTGCAAAAGGCTTTATTTCAAATGTATGTTTAATTTCCTTTTTTTAGCTTTTCCAACTATCTACAATTTGAAAAGTGTTTTTCTGAAATTCAGTGAACTAACCTTGGAAAATGTTTAATAATTTCCTACACCTATAAGGCAGTTGTAGGGTCTTAGCAGAGAATGGTCTCTGGGATTAGAGTGACTGCTTTTATGCCCATTTTGGCTACATGAACTTGGGGAAGGTACATCTCCACACAGGTGATTAGAGAGCTTCTTGGGGACATGCTTACAGGTGCTGAGGTGTGGAGCCAGCAAGTGGTGGCATTCTCAGTGAATATAATCATCCCAGCAGTATTATTGAAAAGCTGTTTTACAGTATGTATTCTCTCTTGCATCATCACAATAAAAGGTTTAAACCTGAAACTGCTTCTTAAAATTCAGCCATCAATCAGGACAGCCTGTTCTGAAAGCTGTCTACATCTTTATACAGATGTTTATGTAAACTCAGGCAAAAGTGATATCGTTTTCTTGGTATTCTAAACCATGTTCTCCTTAGCTTCCATAAACATTCGGTGTTGACACACAAAGTCTTTGTCTCTGAAGATCTCCTATGTAGGGCCGGCCTGTCCAGGGCCATACACCTACTTCAATGGGTCAGCAGAGTTTATCCGGTTAGAGCATGTGTGGCTCAACCAGGGCATGGAGGGCACA
>NW_017732166.1:681921-684220 GCF_001890085.2 Hipposideros armiger
TCTGTATTGAAAGACATCAGTCAGATACGCACATGACCTCATATAGAACTGTAGCATTCAGGGTGCTCCAGGTGCTGATTAGCAGCACCTTGACTTGTCTGGGAGGTCACTGAAGTCTCCCTAATGACAGGAGCCTTGGGCCAGACTTGAAGGGTAAGAGGGAGCTAATTAGGTGAATGGGTGGGGACAAAAAGAATGTATGGTGGGAAAGAAAATAAAAAGGACTTATAAAGGCTGCTAACAGGATAGAATAGGTAAACACTAGAGTCAGGAAAGAGGCAAGAAAGTCATCCTGATGGAGAGAGTGACCTGAGAAGAGGCTGGAGGGGCCAGCTAGTGCAATGGAGTGGGCAGCATTGTCAGGAGTGTGCTCATCATCTTGACAGAGAGACAGCATTGTCCAATTTCCATCCTGCAGAGCTGAGTAGAGGGCCTGGGGCCTTGGGTAGTAGCCAGTGGGAGGGCGAGCACCTGTCTAAAGGAATGAGACAAGGGAGGTGGACAAGTAAATCCAGGAGTGGACTTAGTTAAGAGGGCAGTTGACAGGTTGGGTAATAAATTTGGTACAGAGGGAGCATGGCATACATGGAGGGTGAGAATATAGATGACGACCTCTAAGATTCTAGCTTAGATGACCAGGCAATGGTAGTGCTTGCTGTTCAGTGAAGTGGGACATGGTGGAAGAGACCAGTTTTGAGGGGACAACCTTAGTTACATCTAGGAGAGTTTGAGAAGGAGATGTTTCAGTATCTGGTTTAATATAGAGCCTGGAGCTGAAAATAGCATTAATACCTTATTTTTTAACTTTATACATTTTTTTAGTACTAAAAATAATACATGTCTATTGGAACCAGTGAAACATGAATAAAGAGAAAGGTAACAATATCCCACCACACACCCACCATGTTGCACCCTATGCACAGGAGCACACATATCTGCCCCCTTCAATGGGAACTTGTATGACTTTGCAAAACGGGATGCTTATTCTGTCACTTGCTTTCCTCAGTACTCTAGCAGAGGTGACCATCGAGGTAGTTGATAGAGATCTAACTCAAGATATTAATAGTCACATAATATTCCTTCATATGAATAAACAAACGACCTCCACTAATGGACATCCAAGGTGTTCCTCTGTTTTGCAATTATAAACAAGGCTGAAATAAACACCTTTCCTTATATCAGTCCCTACTGATTTCTGTGCAGGAGGATTTCAGGGTCTTAGGGCTCATGTATTTTTTTAACCAACTTTATTGAAATATAACTTATGCTACAATTCACTCATTTAAAATGTTTTGGTATAGTCACAGAGTTGTGCAACCATCAATACAGTCTAATTTTACAACATCGTCATTCCAAAAATCAACTCCATGCCCATTGTCAGTCACTCTCTACTATGCTCTCCCCTCTGTTATCCCTCCTGTACACCGTGGTCTTAGGAAAGCACTGATCTACTTTCTGTCTCTATAGATTTGCTTTTTATGGATATTTCTAAATATCCATACATTATATGGTCTTTCATCATAAATATCATCATACATTATATGGTCTTTCATGATTTGCTTCTTTCACTTAGCATTATGCTTTCAAAGTCATCCATGATGTAGCATATATCAGCAATTCAATTTTTTTATGGCTGAATGTTTCATTTTATGGATGTACCATAATTTGTTTATTCATTCATCAGTTGATGGATATTGGGTTGTTTCTACTTTTTGGCTAAACAATGCTGCCAGAAATATTTGTAGACAAGTTGTTGTTTGAACACCTGTTTTCAAATTTTTGGTATGTATCCAGGAATAGAATTGCTAGGTCATATGGTAACCTGTGTTCAGCCTTCTTGATGAAATGCTAAAGTGTTTTGCAAAGTGGCCATGCTATTGATTTTTATATCCTTAATATTAAAAGATATTACTAAATTAATTTCAAAGCATGTGTAAAAATTTACACTTCCAAAAGTAACATCTAAGAGGACTTGTTTCCTCCACCATTGCCCACCACTAGATTTCTGAATCCTTTATGACTTTTATGAACAACAAAAACTGTGATTCCATTGTTGCTTTAATTCACATTCCCCTGTGTACTTGTGAGTTTGAGCATTTGTTTATTGTTTTGACATCATTTGGATTTTTTTCTTCTGTGCGTCTCCTTTTAGGATTAATACCAAAACATAAGGTTGTGATTTGATGCAAAGAAGTGAGAGCAGTATAGCCTGCAGGTCCTGAAGAAAGCAGACTCTAATAAGTCACCTATCATTTGGGCCTCCATTTTCTCATCTGTAAAACAGGAATAATAGAATCAA
>NW_017732166.1:686550-689657 GCF_001890085.2 Hipposideros armiger
CCTCCCTTCTTACCAACCTTTAAATATTAGAATAACTCAGATCTCAGACCTGGGATCAGCTAACTTGAGGGTGGCATACATAGAGGTTCATGTATATAAGAAAACGAATTCATGAATCTCTAAGAACTTAATGTACATTTATTATTATATATGTGAAATTAATGGATAGTTTGATTAATTCTTTTTCTAGTATTCACAAGTACTAGTAAATTTGCTCATGTATTTCTAGGGTAACTCAAAAACAAGAATTTGGCCATTTTGCCAGCACTATCTTTGAAGGAACATCTGGGCTTCTCCAGCTGCCAAGTACTCTGAGTCGTGGAGACAAAAAGCCCTCAGCTTTCTGGCTTCACAACATGGCACACTCAAAAATCTCCTCCCCTCCCCTATTCTCTCACTCTCCGAATGGCACAGCTGGCTCCCAGCACCTAGTCTCAAGCATCTTGGTTATCAGGTAGAAAGCACCATCAGGAGAGGCTGCTGGTTTGCACTTTGACAGTGCTACTGAGACCCAATGTTTGCATTTCACACATAATTCCCTTTATCCCCTCTCTCACGAAGGTGTGCCTGGGCTTAGCTATTGGAATTCTGAAAGAGTTTCGTTCTAGGTGAACAATACCATGCCTGGTGGCAGCTTCTGGGAACACTGATGAGGCTCAGGGATCCTTACATTTACTTCACTCCAAACAGAGCCTTCATGTAGGGGATGAGGACTAAATGTTTGTTAAGTAAACAATAGGCAATTCTATCTATCACAAAGCTCTATTCCTGGTAGCATGAGACAAACTTAGATGGCTCAGGGATAACAGTTTTCAGCCCCTCAAGCAGCTAAGCATTTGAAGGAGAGCTGCCTAGGATCCTGTACATAGGCTTTGTACTGGAAATGATATGTTACCTCCAATTCTTTGTGGACTTTACTAAATGTATCACTTCCCTAAAGTGGGGATGCCCTTGGGACAGGGGCTGCTGTTATCAGCCTTAATGGAAAACATCTGCATGGTACTGGTGTGGTGTCCGCATGCCTAACACACTGAAGGAGCAGAGCAGCTGCAGCTCCCCATGCCCAGCTCACCTGGCCACATCGCAACACCTGGCCACAACACCAAAGTGTTGCTATCTGGGTCTGTGCTTTTATTCCAGGGTTTCATCAATGTGTGTGCATTACTGATACCATGGTTCTTGCTTCCATTATGCTGTAAAAAGGGCATATCAATTATAAATGACCTTCCCCATCTGTTCATTTCTCATTCTGCTCTGGTCCCAACTTAAAGCTAAGAATTCAGTAAATAGAGTGTTTTTTTCCTGTGGCTAGAATTTTCCAAGGTGTTATTAGCAGAGAAAAAATATGGTATTTCTAAACAGTAGAGCAAGCAGGTTCCAGTTGGCTTATGTATTCCCCTTGTATTAAGATGAANCCACCTCCCATTATCATTACATTGGAGGTTAGGACTTCAACATATGAATTTGGGGGGAGGGAAGAGTTATAAACATTCAGTTTATAACAATTCCTAATCCTTGGAAAATTTACATCTAGCAGGAGAGAAAAATGTATATGTGCTAAATACAAGGTCGAACTTATCCTAGAAAAAGTTGCTACATACCTCATGCCGAATATCACTACAGTCACCTTCGAAGTACTCCCCTTGGGAAGCCATGCACCAATGCCAACACCTAGTCCACCCTTCAAAGCAATTTTGGCACTCTTTTTCTGGAATGGCCATCAGAGCTGTCAGGACACCCTTGATGTCCTGAATGTCATCAAAATGTCTTCCTTTCAGTATTTCCTTTATCTTCAAGTAAAAAAATAAGTCATTGGGGGTGAGATCAGGTGAGGAGGGAGGGTGTTCTGAAGCAGTTATTTGTTTACTTGCTAAAAACTCCCTCACAGACATTGCAGTGTGAGATGGTGCATTGTCTTGATGCAAGAGCCATGAATTGTTGGTGAAAAGTTCAGGTCGTCTAACTTTTTCACGCAGCCTTTTCAGCGCTTGCAAATAGTAAACCTGTTTAACCATTTGTCCAGTTGGTATGAATTCATAATGAATAATCTGATATCAAAAAAGGTTAGCAACACCCTTGTTAGCAACAAGTTCGCAAACTTAATTGTCTGACCTTGTATAAAACAATTTGGTAATTAGCATTATAGGTGTGCAAACATGGGACCGGAAGGTAAAGAACAATGAATCTTCCTGAGTAGGTCAGAGAACAAGTAGAGTAGTGCCAGGGAAGGTCAGATTGTATCCCAACCAAAGAATCCTTTAAACAGTCATGTCAGTGGGGCCCAGTGACCAAGACATGCAAAGTCTATCATATGTTTTAAAATGTTTGTTGAAATGATATCTAATAATGTTAGTATTAGTATTAGTCATATAAGATTATTGCTTTTAAAAAATAATTTTGGATATAAGAATAGCTATTAAGTTAATAGTTTTGACTATGTCTTGTAGGTAATAGTTTGCTTCTTTTGCAGCAAAGGCAGATTTGGCTGACAGTGAATGATGTCACCCTACAAATGCAAGATGAAAATGACCCTGGCCTCCCAAACACCATGCCGGTCTCTGTGACCTCCTCGTGTGTGCTGGGTCAAGAAGTCCTGGAAGTACTAGCCAAGGCTGCCCCTCACAGCTTCTTCTTCAGAGACGCTCTCCGAGATAGCAGTATGCTTTCTTCTTGACAGCTTTGATCCAGTGGCAACTGACAGATGCCATAAAATGGCTTTGTGGCTTGTAGATATCTCCGTCTTGCTCTGAAACTGCTGGCCCTTTCACTAAGTCCACTGCAGACATGGCATGTGGTGTGGAATAGGCCCATGGTACCAGCCTCAGACTTTCACTAACCCCTGTCATGGCCACCTGGACAGAACTAGAACCCCTTAAAGTGCTGACACACCCTGTGAGAGATTTCATTAGTTACTCAAGGACTGTCTGTTGGTAGCACACTTTATAGGTGCAGAAGTGACTTAAAGCCATTGCCTGGAACATCACTTTTTAAAAGAAACAAAAAGCTACAAATTGTAAACATATACATTTAGATAAGTCAGTCCTTTTTTTCCAGGAATCAAACTAGGATCCTGCCTCAACTGTGTGTGTGTGTGTGTGTGTGTGTGT
>NW_017732166.1:700927-703525 GCF_001890085.2 Hipposideros armiger
GTTCTGTTGGTTTTGACAGTTGTATACTATCATGTAACCACAATTACAGTATCATGCAAGATAGTTTCAGCACCTTAAAAATCCCCTGTGTACCACGTATCATGCTTCCCTCCCCATCTCAAACCTCTGGCAACTACTGATCTTTTTACTGTCTCCATAGTTTACCTTTTCCAGAATGTCATATAGTTGGAATCACAATATATTGGCTTCTTTCATTAGCAATATGCATTTAAAATTGGTTCTTTTATGTCTTTTGTTAGCTTGATAGTGCGTTTCTTCTTAGTGCTGCATACTAATATTGCATTGTTTAGATGTAGCACAGTTTATTTATCCATTCACCTACTGAAGGATATCTTGGTTGCTTCCATGCTTTAGTAATTATAAATAAAACTGTTATAAATATTTGTGTGTGGGTGTTTTTGTGGACATGTTTGCAACTCATTTAGGTAAATATCAATGAGTGCAATTGCTGGATAATATGATAAGAATATCTATGTTTAGCTTTGTAAAAAACTGCCAGACTATCTTCCAAGGTAAGGTAGGTATTCTATTTTGGATTCCTACCAGCAAAGGATGTGAGTTCCTGTTGCTCCACATCCTCACCAGCATTTGGTATTCTCAGTGTTTTACATTTTTGCCATTCTAGAAGGTATATAGTAGTATTTCATTGTTGTTTAAATTGAATCCTCTAATTACATGTGATGTTGAGCATTTTTTCACATGATTATTTTTCATCTGTATATCTTCTTTGGTGAGGTGACTGTTAAGGTCTTTGGCCCATTTTTAATCAGGTTGTTAATTTTCTTATTGTTGAGTTTTAAGAGTTCTTTGTGTATTTNGTTGTTGGGGAAGATGAAGTGCTCAGACCAAGAGTCTATGGAGGCCAAACATCCAGACTGTGTGCAGCTACTTCTTCGAGCCCAGCTGCCCCAGGCCCCAGAGCTGATGCACTGTGCATGCTCCTCAGCCTGCTACCATAGACACTTCCCTTCTGCCTTCATTCTCCTTGTTGGTTGCTACCTGTTCTCCTCCCATCCCCCTCCCTCACCTCTGTCAGAGCCCAGGCTTGTTCAGAGGGGAGAAAAGGATGAGGGAACAGCCCCGCAGTGGTGTTTTCTGCCCCACATATGGAAGTCACTGCCGTGCTTCACACTGCTTAGGCTGTGCAGAAGCCTGCTAATTGTGAGAATCACCACCACCTATATCAGCACCGTCTTATGAAAAAATATGTACCTGAAGAGCTAGCTTTCTTTCTTTTCTTTTTTTTTTTTTAGATTTTACTAGGGAAATGGGAAAGGGGAACTGTATTGGGGAAGGGGACAGCCAATTTGTTGTCTCTCAATCTTAGTTGTCATCCAGCTCCAATTCCAGTTGCCATCCAGCAGCCTGTTGGCAGCTCAGCAGCAGCTCAGCTCGGGTGCAGCTCACTGGCTCATGTGGGAATCGAACTGGCAACGCTGTTGCTCAGAGTTCACGCTCTTAACCAACTGAGCCACTTGGCTGGCCCAAGAGCTAGCTTTCAAAGGAGGGTTTGGTACCTAACCCATTCTTAACTATAGCCAGTGAGTGCTGCAGAGATGTCAAAAGAGGAAAATATTTGTGGGGAGAGAAGTGTAGATATTTGTGGGGAGAGAAGACCTCATGTTTCTAGTTTCTGAAGAACTTCATATTTTAAAAAAATAATTTAGAGGTGAGAGTTACAAAACATAAAATTAACCATTTTAAAGTGAGCAATTAGGTGACATTTAGTCCATTCACAATGTTGTGCAACCACTTCCTATTTTATATTCTGTCTTTTGACATCTCAATGGCTTTGAAAACAAAGTGGCATTCTATTTTTTAATAACAGCTTAATTGAGATATAATTCACATATCATGAAATTCATTCTTTTAAAGTACACAACTCAGTGGTTTATAGCGTATTTACACAGTTGTGCAACTGTCCCCACTAACTAGTTCCAGAATATTATCATCACCCCACCAGGAAACCCTATGTCCATTAGCAGTCACTGCCCACTCTGCCTAATCTCTGGCAACTCCTGCATCTACTTTCTGTCTCTATGGATTTGCCTATTCTGGACATTTCATATGAATGGAATCATGTAATATGTGTTCTTTTGTTTCTGGCTGCTTTCACTGAGCAGAACATTTTCGAGATTCATCCACATTGTAGCATTTATCAGTCAGCACTCCATTCTTTTTAGGTTGAATATTCCATCATATGGACATACCACATTTTGTTTATCCATTCATCAGTTGATGTCCATTTTTTGATATTATGATTAATGCTCCTATGAATATTCATGTAAGACTTCTGATTGGACATATATTTTCTATTCTTTGGAGTACATTTCTATAGTTTTTATATAGTTTTCATGTCGACCATCATCATAAATAGAAAGTGATGTAAAAGTAAAATTAGAAAGAATGTGTAACACCTCAGTGCTTGGGGAAAGGCATCTATAGAAAGTAATCGCATCCAAAGAAACAAAACTGAAACTAAAGAGGTATAGGAGCTCTAAGTCCAAACAAGATGACCAAAGGGCAATTTCAGGAAAATATAACCCAAGGTGAGAGAAATCCATTGTCCATTGTAAC